>NC_064623.1:202544715-202847746 GCF_023898315.1 Schistocerca nitens
TAGGTCCAAGTCCTTGTCCAGCACAAATTTTCATGTGTCATCGACAGGTAATATTTTATACCTAATGCAGCTGATATCAAAAGAATTTGTAATTGAATAAACTTGACAATATTAATATAGTCATAGCTCAACATCATGTGTACATGGATGCATATCTTAATGAACATACATTGTAAAATAAGTATTAGAAACCTAGACGGGCAAAATGATGATAAGAACACTACACAGAAAATATTTGTCTCGTTAACCCTGTTGTGTGGATCCAAATTATGTTGCAAGCAATAGCAGCATATACAGTGGAGTATATGTAGGTTTGGATCTGTTCAGAAAGGATGCATTAATAGCTGAGATGGTTTATGTCACCACTTGTAATAAGTGAAAAATCTGGGTTTGAATCCAAGTCTGGAACAAATTTTTATGTTTCACCATAAGATAGAATGACCATCTAGCCCATATTTCCTGTGGTCTCCTGTATTATAACAATATTTTTTAACACTTCCGGCTCCCTTATTGACTGCCTGTCTGTCCCATATGTTTCAACAGTGACAACTGTTATACTGTTATAAATATTAATCCCATGAAGTACAATGAATAGTTCAAATTTCCTAACAAATAAGTCTTTTTGTTTAATAATCTGTACTACTGTCAATATGTACTTTTCTCTGCTCTGTGCTTCTACACAAAGAGGACAGTTTGTTTCAAGGGAATGTGAGAAATGGAGAAAGAAAGGCATAGCCTATTGTTTGTCAGAGGGGGAATGTTTACTTGTTCATCGGCTAGTACTGGCAACCCATAGATGTGTTCACCTCATACCGATCAGTAGGTATGTTGTAAGTACGACACAGAAGAACAAGGACTCACAAAAATGGACTATAGAGACACACTCACTACATTTACTCATTCCTCAATTATCTTACACAACACAGCAACATTTCACAATGCTTCAAAAAAGCCAGTAGTGATAGATTGTCTGAATTGGCAGCAGTTGGAAATGACTTGTGTAATCTTCTATATAATACTGAGAAGCAGTAGTAAGTAGTATATCCAATTCTTTGAATAGGATTTTGTATTCTGTTCTTCAGTTTACTTATTGTTTTTGCACTCTAAAAACTTTCTCTTTGTTTGTCGAATAACCCCAAAATATGATATGGTATAACATAATGGAGTGAAAGTAAAACAAAGTAACCCAGTTTTAATTATATTTATATTTCCAGTAGCATCCGTTGGAAGAAAATGTGATGTAGTTCTGCAGCTGAAATTTATTGAAACTAAATCTTCCTTAAAACTCCCTTCAAATCAAGTTCAGAAGTTGGTCACCTTTCTTAAAACCGTGATCAAATGTTGGTCACCCTACCAACAGGTAATATTTTCATACCTAATAGAGATGATGTCAAAAGAATTCCCAATTGAGAAATAAATTTCATAATATTAATACAGATACAGATCGTCTCCAATGTCTGGTACTTCAGTCACACATATGTGTCTGAAGCAACAGACAATGAAAAATAACCAAGAGTGTTCCTGGCTCAGGAACACTCTTCTGAGTTTAAAGACTTCTGCTGATCACCAAACTCCCCAGATATAAACATTATTAACCATATCTGGGATGCCTTGCATTGTGCTGTTCAGAAGAGATCTCCACCCCCCCTTGTACTCGTAAGATTTATGGACAGCCCTGCAGGATTCATGGTGACAATTCCCTCCAGCACTACTTCAGACATTAGTCGAGTCCATGCCACATCATGTTGCAGCACTTCTACGTGCTCACGAGGGCCCTACACAATATTAGGCAATATTTGGCTCTTTAGTGTGTTTCAGTGAGTGAGAGATTTGGAGAACATGCTGGCCAAGGCAACAGTAAAACAGCTTATGAACCAATACAGGTTTGGGCAGCATGGAAATGTGTGGAGTTTTGTTATCTCACTGAAAAATAATGTCGTGGACCCTCCAGAGGTACAGCACAACCATTGGGATTAATAGAGCACCAATCCAAAGGTTTGATATCCAAATTATTGGCTGCATGAATGTGGTTAATGTGACCACATGTGATAAGTGGAAAACCTGGGTCTGAACCCCAGTTTGGCACAAATTTTCATGTTTCACCAAAAAACAGAATGACCACCTGTCCCATATTTCCTGGGATCTCCCGTACTACAGCAATATTTTTTCTTTGTTTTAGTACTTCCATCTCCCTCATTGACTACCTGTCGAATGGGAACAGGGAAGAGCTAGATGGGTGAAGAGGTGAAGACAATGAATAACAAAGTTTGAGACCAGGAGGGGTATGGGAACGTAGGATACATTGCAGTCAGTAACTTCCTGACAGATTAAAACTGTGTGCCAGATCGAACCTCTAACTCGGGATCATACCTGCCATCTGAGCTACCCAAGCACAACTCACACCCTGTCATAACAGCTTTACTTCTGCCAGTATCTCGTCTCCTACCTTCCAAACTTCACAGAAGCTCTCCTGCGAACCTTGCAGAACTAGTACCCATGGAAGAAAGGATATTGCGTAGACATGGCTTAGTCACAGCCTGGGGAATGTTTCCAGAATGAGATTTTCACTCTGCAGTGTAGTGTGTGCTGATATGAAACTTCCTGGCAGATTAAAACTGTGTGTTGGACCAAGACTTGGTCCTGAGTTCAAGTTTCGGTCCAGCACACAGTTTTAATGTGCCAGGAAGTTTCATATCAGCACACACTCTGCTGTGGAGTGAAAATCTCATTCTTATTGCAGACAGAGTTCCTACTTGTGCATTTCATAAAAGCTGGTTTTTGTGGGAAGGATCCATATGGCACAGGCTGTGAAACAGCCACTGATAAGAAGAATGTCACGTAGGGCACCATGCTCAGCAATAGTCCATTTGTTTCTTGTCAGTGGCCATTCATGCAGACAGTCAGCTTGTTGGTTGTCATACCCACACAGAATGTAGCACAATGATTGCACCTTAACTTGTAGATCCCATGACTTGTTTCACAGGTAGCCCAACCTTTGATGGAGTAGGTGATGTTTATGACCAGACTGAAGTAGGTTGTAGTGGGAGGATGAATGGATTGCATGTAGGTCTATTGCAGTGATGTGAGCCATGAGGTAAGGGGTTGGGAGCAGGGGTTGTGTGGTGATGGACAAGTACATTGTGTAGGTTTGGTGGACTGTGGCATACCACTGTGGGAGGGGTGTGAAGGATAGTGGGCAGGGCATTTCTCATTTCAGGGCACGGCAAGAGGTAGTCAAAACACCACTGGAGATTGTAATTCAGCTGCTCCTGGGTGGTACTGAGTTACAAAGGGAATGCTCCTCTGTGGCCAGACGGTGAGACTTTGGGAGGTGATGAGTGACTGAAAAAATAAGGCACAGGAGATTTGTTTTTGTACAAGATTGGGGGGATAATTACGATCTGTAAAGGCCTCAGCGAGACCCTTGGAATATTTCGAGAGGGATAACTTGTCACTGCAGATGCAATGGCCATGGGTTTCTAGGCTGTACAGAAGGGACTTCTTGGTATTTAACAGCTGGCAGCTGTTGAAGTGGAGGTATTACTTGTGGTTAGGTTTGATATGGCCAGAGGTACTGATGTAACTATCTTTGAGGTAGAGGTCAGCATCTAGGAAGGTGGTTTGTTGAACTGAGCAGGACCAGATGAAATGAATGGGTGAGAAGGTGTTGGGGTTTTGGAGGAATGTGGATAGGGTGTCCTCACCCTCGGTCCAGATTGCAAAGATGTCATCAACGAATCTGAACTATGTGAGGGGTTTAGGATTCATTTAGATGGCTCAAGAATAGTTTGGCATAGAATCATGCCATGCAGGTGCCCATAGCCATACCCCAGATTTGTTTTTAGGTAATTCCTTCAAAATAGAAATAGTTGTGGGTGTATTTTTGTTAATTTTTTTTTCATGGTTCTTTCACCACCATCTCCTTCCATCTACATCAATACCGAAAAATTTCCTTATCCCATCCACAGCCCAGTCCCACATACTGTTCTTGCATTGTTGCTTGGCTCATTGAATCCCCCACAAATGGTCTTACCATCAAATTACCCATCTCCAGCTGCCACCCTTCCTTCCACAATGACCTCCATCTGTTCAGATTTCCTAACCCTTAGCCATCACCAACATAATCCTGCTGAACAGTATGGTTAAATGATGATGGTATCCTTTTGGGTAAAATATTTCAGAGGTAAAATAGTCCTCCAATGTGATCACCAGGTGGCGACTGCTCAGGAGGATGTTGTCATCAGGAGAAATAAAACTGGTGTTCTACAGATCGGAATGTGGAATGTTAGATCCGTTAACCATGCAGATAGGTTGGAAAAATTTAAAAAGGATGTGGATAGGTTGAAGTCAGGTGTAGTTGGAATTAGTGAAATTCAGTGGCAGGAAGACAGGACTTCTGGTCAGGTAATTACAGGGTTATAAATACAAAAACAAACAGAGGTAAGGCAGGAGTAGGTTTAATAATGAATAAGAAAATATAAATTCAGGTAAGCTAGTATGAGCAGCATGGGTAACACATTATCATAGCCAAGACTGACACATAACCAATACCCATGACAGTAGTACAAGGTTATGTGCCAACTAGCTCAGTGGATGATGAAGAGATTGAAAAAAATTATGACAAGATAAAAGAAATTATTCAGATAGTTAAGCGAGATAAAATTTGATTGCAATTGGGGACTAAAATTCAATAGTAGAACAAGGAGGAGATGGAAAAATTGTAAATGAATATGGATGGGGTAAAAGAATGAAAGAGGAAGCTGTCTGGTAGAATTTTACCACAAACCATAACTTAATCATTGCTAACACTTGGTTTAAGAAACTGAAAGAAGGTTGTATACATAGAAGAGATCTGGAAACAGTGCAAGGTTTCATTGATTGTATAATGGTAAGACAGAGAAATTGTAAGACATTTTCATGGGCAGGTGTGGACTCCAACCGAAATTTGTTGGTTATGAACTGTAGATTATAATTAAAGAAATTGCAGAAAGGTAGGAAATTAAGAAGATACGTGGATAGGTTTAAAGAACCAGAAGCAGTTGAGCATTTCAGAGGGAGAATTAGGCAACAATTGACTAAAACAGGGGAAATGAATGCAGTAGAAGGTGAAAGGGTAGCTTTGAGAGATGAAATAGTGAAGGCAGCAGAGCATCATATAGGTAAAAAGATGAGGGTTAGTAGAAATCCTTGGATAATGCAGGAGATACTCAATTTAATTGATGAAAGGAGAAAATATAAAAATGCAACAAATGTAGCATGTGAAAAGGAATATGAATATCTAAAAAATGAAATTGACAGGAAGTGCAAATGGCTAAGCAGGACTGACTAGAGGACAAATGTCAGGATTTAGAACCAGATTTCACTAGTGGAAAGATAGATATCACCTACAGGAGAATGAAGGAGCCCTGTGAAGAAAACAAAAGCAGCTGAGAGCTCAGATGGCAAACCAGCACTAAGCAAAGGAGGAAAAGCCAAAAGCTGGAAGGAGTACATAAAAGTTCTGCACAAAAAGAAATACTTGAAAGCAATATTACAGAAATGGAAGAGAACGTAGACAAAGGTGAGATGAGAGATATAGTACTGTAAGAAGAACTTGACAGAGCATTCAAAGTAGGGGCCTGGGAGTAGACAACATTCTGTCTGAACTACCAGTAGCACTGGGAGAGCCAGACATGACAAAACTCTTCCACAAGGTGTATAAGACATATGAGACAGGCGGAATACCCTCAGGCTTAAAGAAGAATTTAATAATTCCAATTCCAAAAAAAAGCAAGTGCTGACAAGTGTGAATATTATTGAACTATCAGTTTAATACATCATGACTACAAAATACTAATGTGAGTTCTGTACAGAACAATGGGAAAAATGGCAGAAGCAAACCTTGGGGAAGATCAGTTTGGATTCCAGAGAAATATAGGAACCTGTGGGGCAATACTGACCCTATAACTTATCTAAGAAGATAGGTTAAGGAAAGCCAAACCTACATTTATAGCTTTTTCAGGCTTAGAGAAAGCTTTTGACAATGTTGCCTGGAATACTCTCTTTGAAATTCTGAAGGTATTAGGGATAAAATACTAAAGGCTATTTACACATTGCACAGTAACCAGATGACAGTTGTTGGAGATGAGGGAAGTGAAAGGGAAGCAGTGATTGAGAAGGCATTGAGACAGGGTCGTAGCCTATCCCGATGTTATTCAACTTGTAGACTGAAAAAGCAGTAAAGGAAACCAAAGAAAAATTTTGAGTAGGAATTAAAGCTCAGAGAGAACAAATTAAAACTTTGAGATTTTTGGATGCCATTGGAATTCTGTCAGAGGCAACAAAGGACTTGAAAGAGCAGTTAAGTGGAATGGACAGTTTTTTTAAAGGAGGATGTAACATAGACTTCAACAAAAGCAAAACAAAGATAATGGAATGTAGTCATATTAATTCAGCTCATAGTGTGGGAATTAGATTGTGATTCAAGACACTTAATATAGCATATAAGTTTTGCTACTTGGGCAACAAAATAAGTGATAATGGCTGAAGTAGAGAGGGTATAAAATGTAGACTGGCAATGGAAAGAAAACTGTTTCTGAAGAAGTGAAATTTGTTGACAGTGGATATAGATTTAAGTGTTACGAGTTATTTTCAGAGGGTATTTGTCTGGAGTGTAGCCGTGCACGGAAGTGAAACATGGACAATAAACAATTTAGACAAGAAGAGAATAGAGGCTTTTGAAATGTGGTGCTACTGAAGAATGCTGAAGATCAATTGGGTAGACCACATAAATAGTGAGCATGTACCAAATATAGTCTTGGATAAAATAAATTTGTGGCACAACTAGACTAAAAGAAGGCACTGATTGGTATGGCACATTCTGAAACATAAGGGATCAACAGTTTTGTACTGGAAGGAAGTATGGGGGTAAAAATTGTAGAGAGACACAAAGAGTTGAATACAGTTGGCTGAATCAGAAAAATGTATGATGGAGGATTGGAAAGTAATGCACAATAATTTTTTCCCCTGGCATTGCAGCTGGGGTGTTGAAGTTTCACAGTGATACAGTTTGAAGTTTGTGCTACAGAGGGTATTTTGTTTTCATGTGCAGCTCTAGTGAGAGAAGCCTGAACTATGAAACAAACATGGTGCACAAGTTATTGTCATCAGGTTATGAGAAGCAGCAAAGTGTAGTTAAGTATTGCCAAAGGGCATCAACCAAGAGAAATTCACAGGGTCAGGCATAGAGTTAGAGGGGATGGCTTAATGGACTGAAGCAATATCTTCAGATGGTGTACATTCTTCCAAGAGGGCCCTATGAAAATTAGTGGTTAGTCACACTCCAGGTGGCCTGTAACAGCTGCAACCCCACAGAATCTCAAAGCCATTGAGGCAGCAATTTCGTGCAACTAGCATGTGCACCTGTGAACCTTATTGTAGCTGTTGTGACTTGGCAAGACAGCCAAGCCACTAGGAGATAGCCGAAAGGCATGCGTTTAAGCTCACGCAGGATGGCGTGAGGTCTGTAACAGGTCAGGGATATGAGACTAGCAAAAATAGTACGTATCTGTTGGAATACTTAACTTTAATCCATAATTGGTGACCATCGGTCTGACGGTACATGCATCACAAGATAAATAGCAAATGATAATGGCGCCTTGCTAGGTCGTAGCAAATGACGTAGCTGAAGGCTATGCTAACTATCATCTCGGCAAATGAGAGCGTAATTTGTCAGTGAACCATCGCTAGCAAAGTCGGCTGTACAGCTGGGGCGAGTGCTCTGAAGTCCTTCTAGACCTGTCGGTGGCGGCGCTCGGTCTGCAATCACTGATAGTGGCGACACGCGGGTCCGACGTTTACTAACGGACCGCGGCCGATTTAAAGGCTACCACCTAGCAAGTGTGGTGTCTGGCGGTGACCCCACAGTAGCCGTTCTACATTTCCCATGGTGTGGTGTATGATATTGTTCATAACACATTAAAATTTTGTAAAGTTAGTGCTTGCTGGGTGTATACAACATGTAACCACAACGGCCAGTGAATGATGACGAGCTTGGCTCACTTAATGTATTATGCCACAGAAGGGCATTACTTTCTGAAAGGAACTGTCACTGGCAAAGAGTCGCCCAAAAACCAAGCTCTACGGAGTGGAAGGTTGCGAGTTCAAGTCTCAGTCCAGCCATGAAGTTTCATATCAGTGCACCTCCACTGTAGAGTGAAAAATCTCATTCTGGAAACATCCTCCAGGCTGTGACTAAGCCATGTCTCCACAATATCCTTTCTTCCAGAAGTGCTAGTTCTGCAAGTTTCTCATGAGAGCTTCTGTGAAGTTTGGAAGATAGGAGTTGAGGTACTGGCCGAAGTGAAGCTGTGAACGCGGGGCGTGAGTCGTGCTCGGGTAGCTCAGATGGTAGAGCACTTGCCCACGAAATGCAAAGGTCCTGAGTTCGAGTCTCGGCCTGGCACACAGGTTTAATCTGCCAGGAAATTTTATATCAGCACTCACTCTGCTGCAGAGTGAAAATCTCATTCTGGATCTTAGGATATCTTACACATCTGCTCAAGTCACAATGATCCATTATCTTCAGTTTATAGTGACAACAAGAGCCACAGGCACATTTTTGCTGTGCTACGATATCTATGTGGACCTTGAATCTGTGGGCTGATATGGTTCAAATGCTAATCACTTATGGAGAACAAATATGTCTTGTGAATATGAACGTCCTATCTCTAGTCATTGAATGTATTTTTTTTAACATGAGTGTATAATGAATTATTTATAGAGTTTTCTTTTTCAGGCAGTATTTCATTATATGTAACTTCAACACCTGCAAAAATTTTAGGGTTACTGCCTCTGTTGTCTGCCAGGGAAGTTAGTACACAACATGTGCAGCAAGGGTCCCCACATACTTCCCCAGGGCACACTAGAAGTTACTACTATATTTGTCAAACATTCTCCAGCTGAGATAACATGCTGTGTCATCCATACCAAGAAATCCTCAGTCCACTCACAAATCTACTTGATGCCCTGTAGAATACAATCAACTGTCAAGTGTCATAAACCAGAATTAAGTGAAGAGTTTATAAACATGTTTTATGAATGAACAGAGTTATCAACAGTTTCCTCCCATTCCAATGGTAACCACATGCTTATACTGAATGCTGAAGCATATGTTAACATTAGTTATCTGAGGTACTGTTTTAATTAAAGGGGATTTAGGGTGATGCATATATAGAAGAAGGAAGGTAACTTGAACCTACTTGGAAGACAAGAAGCACCAACTCAACAAAACAGACTTGTTGACATGCTCAGTAAACAGATGCAGGGTAACCAGATTCTGTAATAGTTTCATGTACCTTTTTTAGTATGGATATAAAGCACTCACTTTCTCTTTACAGATAACTAGCATAAACATATACTTCAGCATACCCATTTGTTGTTGACTTTTGAAAGGAAAGTGACAGTAAGCAGTCCACTGCATTTGTGTGGAATTACACATTTAGTGTCCATTGGAAAAGCTATTGCACTGTGAGGCAGGTGATGTGGCAAAAAAAGAATGCAGTTGTAACACTGCTGAAGAAAAGAAGACATTGTTGAAGGATGCAGTTACAACACTGCTGAAGAAAAGAAGACACTGTTGTGGATGACCAGTAGGGTATGGGGCCAAACAGAGGGATTTTAAAGTAAGACAAGAACTTCTCATCAAAATAACTTTATTTTATGACAGCTTCTTTGAAACATTTCTTGGAACATTTAAAGCTATGGTTATGAATGTTGGAGTCTGGGAAACAGAATAAGAATGATATGGAGAACAGCCACAAAAATCAATATTAGAAGAGGTCGAAGAGAAAAGGGCATTGATTAACATGTTACAGAAGAGAAAACAAAATTAATTAGACACCTAATTTAACAGAAAATCTTCATAATAAAATGTTAGAAATAAAAGTCACTGGAAAAAAACCAAGTGGCAGACCCAGAATATCCATATTAAAAAGTGTTTGGAGCGGAATGAACTTTAGCAACTTCACCCGAAATGGTAAAGATGATGAGAAACTGAGATAGATGGTTACATTGATTGCTATTAGTGTCTGATGAAGACTTTGAAGGTTCAATTGTGACTGATTAATGATTTAAACACAGACAGCCAGATGTAATGAGAGTGTGGCCATGAAACATGTAATTGTGTGTTGAAAATATTTCTCTTACTTTCATCTGACATTTCAGGGGAAAATAGAATTGTGGTGTTTCCAGTATGTGCTGCAAGGATTCAAAAGTATGAGAAGGATCTCAATCTATTGAATCTTTGTAGCATGTTGTAGAAAACCTGCAGTTATATTTTCCCCTGAAATATCCATGAAAATTTGCACAGTACCAATATTACACATTTTCATTAAGTGGGTTGTTTCTGGAACACAATACTGACGATTGTAAAAATCTGTATGATGAATTGTTTGGTTGTCCCAGGGAGAGTGAACCAAACAGTGATGTCATCAGTCCCAATTTAATGAGTTGCAATTCATTATGCACAGCCATAAATACACTGCTAATTATTACACTTTCTGCTCCATTGATTTACAAGAAACAAGGACCAGACTTGATTAATATTACTGAAAAAATTTACATATAAAACTCATAGCAGTCTTTCATATTTGGTTATCAAACTGTGAAATAAAGTTTATAAGGAAATGAAAGGGGCAAGTATAACTATATGGTTCAAATGGTTCAAATGGCTCTGAGCACTATGGGACTCATCTGCTGTGGTCATAAGTCCCCTATAACTTAGAACTACTTAAACCTAACTAACCTAAGGACATCACACACATCCATGCCCGAGGCAGGATTCGAACCTGCGACCGTAGCGGTCGTGCGGTTCCAGACTGTAGCGCCTTTAACCGCTCGGCCACTCCGGCTGGCTAAGTATAACTATAGGTAATAAATATACACAGTATGCACTTTTAACAAATCCTACTTTATGTAACAAAATTTACTTTCCAAGAGCACAACACAGGCATGTTTCCACAGCTAAGACAGTAGTAAAAAGAAGATATAAAAGATAATCAAACAAAAGATATAACACAAAATCTTATCTCTGACTTCTTTGTTGTTGACTATTGCACTCGACACACATTAGCAACCCCCACCCCTTCCAATTTGGAGATCTATGCTTGAATGAATGAGACACTGCCACTCTGAATCCTTGAGTGCCCTGGACCTGAGGGCAGATGCATTTGAAGTACCTACCAGCTTTGTGTTAAGTCTTGCCAGTTCAGTGAGGATTTGTTCCATAGGTGGCTCTAGTGGTTGCTTGACCAAGTGCCCAGCGCAAAACGTAACTTTGTGTACCTTATGTGTGTAGTTGAGGAAATGGTCCATAACCTCATCAGTTTTTACATGTGAATCAACTGATTCGTCACATGTAAGTGCCAAGAATCTGTCTTTAAAGCCAATTCATGCACAGTTAGCTCAGGAAATGCAGACAAAAGTCTTTGAACAGCCTACGGGAGGTGATACACAAAATAATTCCATTGAGTGTTCTGAAAGGAGTTCCAGGCCCATGAAAGTATGAAACAAGCATAGTAGCTGGGAGGGAGGTTCATCAATACCAAAATTACTGTTCACAATATTTTGCCAACAAGACTGTGGGGACACAATGAAACACTGCAAAACAGTTTCTTCTAACACCACAAAAGAAGGATGAGGCATAATATCCTCCAGTTGCTCAGTGTTTAAGTCCAGCTGCAAAACAACAACAGCAAATTGGTCCAAATCTGAAATAATGTTGTGCAGTTCAAAAATGGCATCCACTTGTGCCATCCATAATTGTGGCCTTGTAGACCAGAAAGGTGGTAGCTTCACATTACCCTGTCTTGAGGTGTCACCAGAAGAGGCAGCATGTAATTCGGGACCAGTAGAAGACTGAAGGGAAGAAACAGTTGCTGGTAATCATTGACCTTCTGTCTTGATGGTGGTGGATGGTGTCAGCATGAAGGTGGAGCATAATTATGGCTCAGAATAAGAAAGAATTTCCATAACAGATCACGTCTGGGTCACCATTATAGGTGGCAAATGTACAAAGTATGCACTTTAGTGAATTGTTTACCACAATTGACTTCCCAACAAAAAGGGCACAGCTGAAGCACATGTTCACAGGTAGAAAATAGTACAAAGAACACACAAAAGATAATCAAACAAAAGATATAACACACCAAATAATTTTCCATTTCTTGGTCGTAGACTATTGCACTCACCATGAAACCAACATGTTTGAACTGCAGTTAAAGCATAATGATTCGCTGAGTATTCAGCTAAGTTTGTTGTTTCCATTTTCACACTGAGCAAGCATTGCAGTCAAAATCAAGAACACCTGATAAGGAGGTCGAAACTGAGACAGAGGAACAGAAGCCTAGAATCATCTTATGCAGGACCAATATCCATAGAGATTGATAGATTCTGATTGAATCAATGCAGCCACTTTATTTCTTTTCCATCAACAATGATAAAAATCTTCTTTGTAATGTTAAAGGTGATCTAGGTATTTGAAAGCTGGGTGTGAACCACATTTATTATGAATGTGTCATTTCTTATATGAGACAGACTATCAGAACACTAGAGGACTAATGCAATGAAACTCAGTGACACACTCAACTGAAACAACCCAGCAAGTTAGCTGTTATAAAGTGCTGTCTGAAACGTAATAACAAAACTAAATATTATGAGACTAGTGTCATGTTGCAAGTGACATGCTTCTGGGACAGCATAATTAAAGAGTTTGTAAAAAAAATAGTACAGTTAAGAGATGGAAAAACTGATAAACAGTGACAGAATCATAAAAAACCTAATAAACAGGCAGAGAGGTACCAAACTAAACAAAGCTCAGAGTTTGGCATTCAGTTTCTTGACATTTCACCAGACATCACATCCACCAGATCAGGGAAATGCTGAGAGAATGTATACATGGAATATCAGTGTGAGCTCTGAAGAAAAAGAGTACAAAAAGGATAGTAGGTGTTGGGAATAAAACTCGGCAACAAAAAGTGAGCAAGGTACCCAATATGTGTGATGGAAGCTAATTTGGAACACTTGGTTAATTGTTAAGTCATTGGGTAGGAACCATGTCTGTAATTTCACCTTCTGATCTCTGAAATGTGCTTTTCGACAACTTCATGGCAAAGTATTGTCTAATATTATATCAACGCATTTGCAGGAAGAGGTATCACTGATTCATTTGGTTGCAGTTGGAACTTTTCATTTACAAACAATTTACAAGTAGTTCACAGTCTGCTTCTAGTCTAGGCAGAGAGTACACTTGCAGCACCTGAAGGACATGGCTGGGTCGGTTATCAGAATGTTGTGCAAAAATGGAAATACAAACTTAGGAGAACACCCTGAAATGCTGATAAAACCTGAGAGATCAGTTAAAGACGTGGTAATTAACAAAACTGCTAGGGTTGCTAAAACGTAAAAAAAAAAAGAAAAACTGCACCTGTGTTGTTCCACAATATGGTTTCAGAGCGTGATGTAAATTATAGGAAAAATAGTTTACCCAATATGTGTGATGGAAAATTTCAGTTTCTTTCCAAAGCTCAAAATCTTCATTATGAGGCAATGCTGATTCAGTTTTCCATATACACAAATGAAAAAGCACGAAGAATGTAATGGTGGGACAGGTGAAATGTATTTTTCATAGTATTTTGAAGCTAATTTGGAACACTTGGTTAATTGTTAAGTCATTGGGTAGGAACCATGTCTGTAATTTCACCTTCTGATCTCTGAAATGTGCTTTTCGACAACTTCATGGCAAAGTATTGTCTAATATTATATCAACGCATTGGCAGGAAGAGGTATCACTGATTCATTTGGTTGCAGTTGGAACTTTTCATTTACAAACAATTGGATAACAATATTTTATAATGTTAGACATCAGTAACAACACTGTTGGCCCTATGTTAACTTTCTATACTATTGTTTAGCATAATGAAACCTAATTGCATTGTAATTACTGCAGTTCATAACAGAAAACTGCTTGGCAATGTAAAAAGGTGTTTATTAGGCTGCTGGATTATTTATTGACATTCTGTCTATATTAAAAATAATGTACTCATATTTGAAGAAGGAAAAATAGTAGGAATGTTGGGGATAATGTAGTTTCAGTGCAGTTAGCAAAAATGTAATCAACATTATTTATTTGAATAATTTCATTTATTTTTCCATGAAAATGCCAAATATGTATTTGACTTTGTATTCTGTTTTATGTATTTCAATTGTAATCTCCAAATGATGACATTTTCTGTAATTTTTAGTAACGTCTGTGATTGTAATTAACAAAATTAATGTAGCCATCAATGTTCAAATTGTTAACAAGCGTATATAACACCTGTGAGAAATCATGTGGGAGAGCCAGTACAATGTGAGATATTAAACTGAAATGTGTGATGTAAGATCAAATAAATTTGTGTACACCTGAATTTTTCTTTGACTTTTCATGTTACTAGAGAACCAGGGTGACTCAACTGCAGGGTAAAAACAGAAAGAAATTAAGTTTACACATTATTTTTTTTTTAACTTAAGTCACACCTATTCACCTTCAAGATTATTTTTTGTGATGAGATATCAATAAACAATGTACCTTTTGTTTAAGATATCAAGAGAACTGCCAGTTATTATGCCCCTGCATGTTTGTTAGCTTTTCATTACATTTTATTGTTGTATTAGCCTGACATAACTAATATCTCTGTAAAATGACCTGCGGATGAATAAACAAATAATTAAATGATACTGTTCCTCTGTAATAAACATAGCAATGCTTGCACCTGGGCTAAAAATGTGACTTTCATCACTGTGTAGAAAATCCTACCTCTTATGTAGTTGCAGGTAATGTCAGATGTTATTACATTTAATAATTCAATATAATATGACAATTTTGTGTTATCATGCAGTATGATTTTAGAGTATTTAAGTTTCATTTGCATAAAGACTGATTCTGATCTGTTGTTCCATTATTTTAGTGTGGGATGTGTGAGTGCCACATCCAACTAAAATTTATCTGTCACAGATCATAAACTGACCACTGGAAAATCCAGGATGGAATGTAACAATACGAGAGAAGGAAATTTGCTACTCACCTTATGGCAGAGATGCTGAGCCCCGATAGGCACAAAATTTTTATTGTGCCTATCACGGCTCAGCATCTCCACTATATGGTGAGTAGCAATTCTACTTCTCTTGTATTGTTATAAACTGACCACTGCTATGCCTGCCATGCAGTACAAAGACTGTATGAAGGTAAATTTCAGGGTGTTGTGTAATGGTTGCTCTTTGTTTCCAAACAATAGTGTCCGTTACACAATAAATTGCAGGAAACCATCCAAGGAGCAATATTGCTATTCTTTATTAGTTTTGGGCCTAAGTTCATTATCAAATCATCTGCTAAGCTATGCAACAAAATCAGTTACTACAGCCACATGCCTTTACATTCCAGTTAAACACATCGAGTAAATTAGAGCAGCACTGAACTTCACGATGTTTTGAAAAAACCGGAGGCAACTTCAGCAGTTATATCTCAAGCAGTTGATAGAATAAGTGTTACTAAATTCTTTGCTATTTTAGATGATGTCCAGAAAAGTCACTTATATCCACCTCATAGGGTTTACAATGTAGAGGAAATCAAAGTTTTGACTGTAAAATCGAAATTATTTAAAATTTTGCACTGAAAGATAGATTTGCATGTAGGCTTGCTAACATCTGCAGAGACGTCTTCCCTCTATGTCTGTAATTTGTATGTCAACAGGAGGGTCTTTTATCCCTCCTTTTGTCTTCTTCCCCAATCAGCAGATGGAAGTAGAAGTTAAAGATGGCTCTCCACTTGGAACAGTTTTTGCTTGTCATCTGTCAGGGTGGATATGAAGTGAGATATATGCACAATGGTTTGACAATTTTTTGAAGTATGCTGAATCAACAAAAGATGACCCTGTATTATTAATGTTTGATGGACATGCTATGAACATGGGACACCTTGACTTCATTAAAAAGGCCAGAAATAAGCAAACAACTGCATTTTGCATCCCCCCCCCCTCCCCCACTGCAGCCACAAGCTGCAGCTGCTGGATATAACTTTTATGGGATATTTCAACACCTCTTACATTCTGTCTGTCAAGAGTTTCTTGCAAAATAACCCTGGCAGGCAAGTATATCAGTATTAGGTGTCTTGCCCGCTTGGGGAGGCATTTTTAAGTGCAGCTACTCTCAAAGATGTGGCATAGTACCAAACAACAAGGACTTGTTTACTGAAGCAGATTTTGCTACAGCTACAACCACAGAAGTTCCCAACACATATGCCTCTTCAAAATGCCCATCAGTTGTATATAATCAAACTCACAGGTCCTAGGCCTAGAAGAAACTTGTTCTGCTGAGACTGAATACGGATCTGCAGATCCTCAACCCCAGCAATGCACTTCCTGCACTTCCTGCACTTTCTGGAGATGGCAGTACAGCATTTACCGTAGGATCTGGAAACTCCAACAATCAATTTGTTCTCATCTATTGAGACTGATGAAATCTTTGGGGGAAGTGGCAACAAAACGACTATTCATGTTGGTGTGTAGAATATATGAGTCTGGCGACATACCATCTGACTTTCGGAAAAGCATCATCCACACAATTCCAAAGACGGCAAGAGCTGACAAGTGCGAGAATTATCGCACAATCAGCTTAACAGCTCATGCATTGAAGCTGCTTACAAGAATAATATACAGAAGAATGGAAAAGAAAATTGAGGATGCGCTAGGTGACGATCAGTTTGGCTTTAGGAAAAGTAAAGGGACGAGAGAAGCAATTCTGACGTTATGGCTAATAATGGAAGCAAGGCTAAAGAAAAATCAAGACACTTTCATAGGATTTGTCGACCTGGAAAAAGCGTTCGACAATATAAAATGGTGCAAGCTGTTCGAGATTCTGAAAAAAGTAGGGGTAAGCTATAGGGAGAGACGGGTCATATACAATATGTACAACAACCAAGGGAATAATAAGAGTGGACGATCAAGAACGAAGTGCTCGTATTAAGAAGGGTGTAAGACAAGGCTGTACTCTTCAATCTGTACATCGAGGAAGCAATGATGGAAATAAAATAAAGATTCAGGAGTGGAATTAAAATACAAGGTGAAAGGATATCAATGATACGATTTGCTGATGACATTGCTATCCTGAGTGAAAGTGAAGAAGAAATAAATGATCTGCTGAACGGAATGAACAGTCTAATGAGTACACAGTATGGTTTGAGAGTAAATCGGAGAAAGACGAAGGTAATGAGAAGTAGTAGAAATGAGAACAGTGAGAAACTTAACTTCAGGATTGATGGTCACGAAGTCAATGAAGTTAAGGAATTCTGCTACCTAGGCAGTAAAATAACCAATGACGGACGGAGCAAGGAGGACATCAAACGCAGACTCGCTATGGCAAAAAAGGCATTTCTGGCCAAGAGAAGTCTACTAATATCAAATACCGGCCTTAATTTGAGGAAGAAATTTCTGAGGATGTACGTCTGGAGTACAGCATTGTATGGTAGTGAAACATGGAGTGTGGGAAAACCGGAACAGAAGAGAATCGAAGCATTTGAGATGTGGTGCTATAGATGAATGTTGAAAATTAGGTGGACTGATAAGGTAAGGAATGAGGAGGTTCTACGCAGAATCGGAGAGGAAAGGAATATGTGGAAAACACTGATAAGGAGAAGGGACAGGATGATAGGACATCTGCTAAGACATGAGGGAATGACTTCCATGGTACTAGAGGGAGCTGTAGAGGGCAAAAACTGTAGAGGAAGGCAGAGATTGGAATACGTCAAGCAAATAATTGAGGACGTAGGTTGCAAGTGCTACTCTGAGATGAAGAGGTTGGCAGAGGAGAGGAATTCGTGGCGGGCCGCATCAAACCAGTCATTAGACTGATGGAAAAAAAAAAAAAAAAAAAAAACAGGAAATGCTAGTGCCTCATCTGTAGTTAATCCATCCAGAAAGCCCACTGTATCTAGTGAAGGGAACAATCGGTTGTTGGAAAACGATCAACTCACTCACTTGTAACTTTATACATATCAGTTGAATTATTAATTCATTCTTTTGAGTGAAATCACTCAACGGGAACAACCGAATGGAAACAATTGAATCAGCTGAATTACTATTCATTCATTTCTTTCATGTGAAACCTGTCTCTGGGAGTAACCGAATGAAAACAATTGACAGAATCTGGTAGTGTTTTGCATACTGACTCAGTTATTCATTCTTTCTTCCCAAGTGAAACCAGTCTTTAGTTTTTCTGTCAGTTGAAGCATGTATTCATTCATTCATTCAATTGAAACCAATGTTTAATGATTTAGAGGACTGAGTTTTCCAGTCATTCTCCTGAGTGAAATCTGTCTGTAGTGCTTTCATTAGGTAAAGTGATACAGTGATACACAATTCAAACTGGAGTACACATACTTCCAGATAATAGCCCCATCCAGGACTATGTGAAGACATCTCAGTGGGTATGCCAAAGTTAAAATCAGATATATGAATTATGTGGAACACGTGTATTTGAAACGCAAATACAAAATGCAAAATACCTATTTTTATTTTACATTTGTAATACTTTTTTTCAAAAAGCACTTTGCATTTTATTTGAAATACTTAAGATATAGGCATTTTGTATTTGTAAAGTTCAAAATGCTTCTCTTGAAATTTTTTTAAAATTTATACTTTGTAGTTTTCATTCATTTAATGAACCATTTGCCGGAACAAAAATAGTTCCACAACAGATACAGATGCTGCAGTATGCACCAAAGTCAAGCGAATATGACAATGATGCTAAGTATTAGAAAAGGCAGTAAGAGTTCACTGCACATTATGTGTTTGTGTTTGTTTGTGTAATGTAAAGTGTACCAAAATCAGCTGATAATGCCTACTTATCTGAAAAGGAAGTGAAGGAAGGAGGGAGTGTCAACATTACATTTTTGTGAGATCATGAGTTTCCTCACAGCTATACCTTTGTAAACAATGTTTACACGTGTGGAGAACTAGAAAAACTGCTTTTTCATTTCATCAGTTAGATTAATATCAATAATTTTTGACTATCATCAACCTGTTAAACATCATAATATAGTTATTTCTAGTAATCTAACCCATTTACTGTTATCAACCGCTGTTTGGTAACGAGTAAAATAGTATTCAAAACTTTTTAATTTATACTGGCTGGAGTACACAGCATTGCTTGTGAATCTACATTTTATGAACTTCATAATGTACCCCAAGAGTTTCTGGTGTTCATCATTATAGTACTCTCAGGTATTGTATATCTACATGACAGGAAATCGTCTTGCTGCTTGGTTCTTTTCATGGCATGTCAGTAGAATTCAGAACATTTCGTACAGGCTGTCTTCTGTTTTCAAGTTCTGTTCCTGCTGAATAACTATGATAATGAGGCCACATTGGTAGAGGAAGATGAAATATTTGAACAATTTGTGGTGTTAAAATCAGTGAAATAAAGGATACATATAATGTTCTCTAGCTAGAGGTATTTTATTTGAATAAAGAAAGATATTTTGAAAATAAGTATTTTTCATTTTGAATTTAAGTACATTTAATGAACTGTTTTACACATCCCTGGTTGAAATACACAGTATAAATTATTATTCATTTAATTACTTACTGAAAGAGTAATCCTTCTTTTCCCCATATAAAATTGATAAATAGATAGATTGCTGTGCTCCACTCAGCATCCTTCTGCTGCCAGGGGTGCAGCCGCTGTGAGGAGGTGGCGTGGTGGCTAGTCGCCGCTAGTGCAGGTCCCGGCTAGAGATGGGTCATTCACAAATTAACGGGTCCAAAGGAACAGTTCACCTAGATGAACGGAACGAGCGAGGAACGAATTCTAAGGAACTGTCTTTCATAGTTCACTTTGGTCGCGGCTTTCTACCTATAGTTTCCGGGAACGGGAAACAGTTGGTCTCGTTCCCGCAACGGTATGTCGGCCGGTCTCGTTCCAGCCTCAGTCCCGTTCCCGTCTGTCTCGGTCTCGGTCTCGGTCTCGCTCGGCCGGACTCGTCCTTCTTCGTGTGGCCACTAATCGCAGTTCCACTGCTCACTGCTCATAGTTCAGTATCAAGTTGTTCATTTCGTTCGCTTCGCACACCCATTCTACATCTGTTTCAAAGCTTTTTTGAACTCTGAACTTCTGATTCTTTTCGTATTCTATTCAGTGTCCACGGTCGGTAATTAAAATGTATTTTATAATTCCGTAAATTACATAAAAATTACGTGGGATGCATTACATACAAAGAATTCATATTTTCAGGTACCAAAACGGCGTATCAGCTTACTTCACTATTTCGATAACTAGCAGAAGAAATACTTGCAAAGAGGCAAGACTTTTGTAATTTGTCCTCCTATCTATGCAATTGTGTAGTTATGTAGTTCTGAATTCGTTCGAGCAATCAATCATTCATAATAGGAAACACAGTCATAACTCAGTCACTCAAAATGATTCAGAAATTTTACTTGTTAGAATGAAATCAGGCGATGATTCTTCTTCTCTGCAGGCTCGTGCTTTGCGGCAGTCTGCTAATCTATACAAATAAAATGCCTCGTAATTTTGGGAGCGTTGTATAATCAGTCGGGAAACCTCAGATCAAGCGGATATTTGGCTTTGATGAAGTTTAACCTTCCGAAGAAGTAATGGAGCTCTTGGATTATTAAATGCAGGTTTGCATCCAGTCTTTCGGAAGTTCCCTTCTGATTAACAACTACGCAATATATCGATGAATATCAAACCTACTTTGCGCATGGATTCTGCGAGTATGAAGATAGAAATTTATTAAATGTCATTCAAGGGTACAATTGTATCAGAATAATTCATCGAATATAAAGAGATATTACACTTTTTTGTTATTACACATGCAAAGAACGTCGGCATGGCACACAAGAGTTTCCATTTTCCATCTTTTCTTTTATCCAAAGTAAAAGAGCATGCTTATTGTTGTGGTAGGCAGTCCGACTTTCAACCAAATGAAGCCCGCCATTCGTAATCGAGTGTATGGTGTCACATTTGTAAAGAGAATATGATAACTGCTACAATATTATTTCAGTGGTACAGACAGGGTGGCGCACAAAAAATCGGCCCCGGGTACTAGACTACTCATTGTCGCCCAGAAATCGTCACCTATTGTTTGGAAGTTGTTGTTTGCATTAGCTTATTTTTTATTTCTTCACTGCCTAATTATTGCATGTTTATCTATTCTACTCGTAGCAGTCAACAAATCGGCGAGCAGTCTGTACTCGGGGCCGGATTTTCGGGCGCCACCTTATATTATTTCACTGCGATCAGCCACATAACGTTACAGTTGAAACTCTCTACTCCAGGGCGGAGGAAAGTGCCCCCTCTTGGCGCTTTCCATCTTCAGTCACCTATGCTACTAATTTTCAATTTTTCGTAAGAACTATATACCAATCACAATAAACGGCGAAAGAGTAAAAATGAACGGTTCCCAAAAAATAGAGCGATCACCAGTGAACTAGTTCCAAAGGATGAATGAGTTTGCCCATCTCTAGTCCCAGCAATGCTGCGCTCACAATGAATACCGCGCCACCTCCTCGCGGCGGCTGTTGCCCTAGCCCAGTCTCGGTCTCGGCAGCCCTTCGCTCGGGCCGCCCACTGCGCCACCTCCTCGCCGCGGCTGTTGCCCTAGCGCAAGACTCGGTTCCGGCAACGCTTCGCTCAGGCCGCCCACTGCGCCACCTCCTCGCCGCGGCTGTTGCCCTAGCCCAGTCTCGGTCTCGGCATCCCTTCGCCCGGACCGGTGACTGCGCCACCTCCTCGCGGCGGCTGTTACCCTGGTGCTGCCAGCACGACCGTCGTCCTCCCCCCCCCCCCCATGGAAATAGATGAAAAAAGTGAATAAATATCTAAGTGAAATTATCACTCAATAGAGTGAATGAAAAAATTCATGTAAATGACGACGATACTTACGTCAGTCAGTCGCCTCACGTTAAGTGGATACCACTCATATCTGTAGAGCGACGTGGCCACAGACTAATTTCATTCGATTGTTGAATGAAAACACCGACTTAACGAAATAACAATCGACTGACCAAGCGGTTGTTGAAAACAGTCAGTTGTTACAACATTAACGGCACATCCGCTGCAATCTCCACGTCCAGTAGGCCAACCTCGTCCCAATCTCAATAGTAAACATTAACAAACGACAAAATAGTGAAAAAGGGTTCAGCAGTAGTTTTAAGTTCAACCCTGTACAAGACTGTTCCTGTAACAAGAAAGACAGGAAAGAAAGAAGTAGGAAGATTGAAGAAAATTAAAATACAATTACGAAACGAAGAGAAGGATAAAAATAAGGAATTAATAAAGAAGAAAGAAGTTCAAGGAAAAAAGAAATCGAAAATGGCAAAACAAGTTTCGTTGTGAGACACTGATAGTGATGTCATTGACACGGACTTTTAAGTCCAGAGAAAATGAACGACGGATCACGTGCCCAGACTGTCTAAACAGGACACACAAGGATTGCGCCAGGTTTATGGACGAAGGCAATGAGTTCGTCTGCGATTTGTACAAATACAGGCAGTATGCAAAAAAATGTTGCGAAGAAATATTGAAACGCCATTTTTGATAAATTGTTTGATTTAGCTTAGGACACAATTTTAAAATAGTTTTCTAATTTGTTAAAGCTTTGTATAAATGACAAAGGTCTTATTATTTGAGACAATTACACACTTCTAAAATGCAGTTAAATGTTATTTTTTATATCGGGCACACAGTGGCCATTTTACCCTACTCAACAGTAACTTAAAAACTGTTTTTTTTTTCACAGAAGTAACTGAAATACAGTAAAAGTGAAAATTTTCGCATAAACATAGATGACTAAGCTAACTAGTGCCGAATTTTAATTTCCCAGTCAGTTTTTACTTATGAAAACAGAAACATTTTTTCCTTACCATGGCCACTATCCCCATCCTTCCCCTACACGGAAAGTGTAGATGTGTCTAACTGCAAACCTCCGGAAGCTTCTGACTAATTGCTTTGAAATTTTGACACAACGTTCTGTTCATCTAAGTGTGTTCTTATTCACCTATTTTTTAAAATATACGTTGCACATAAATTTATATGAACATAATAACAGGGAGACAGTGTTGCAAAAATCTCAAAAAGTTACGTATGGGGTATGTGCATTATATATCATATATTAAAGAAATAGATACCTAAACACACACCTGTATTAGAATGCAATGTAGTGTCATAATTTCAAAGCAACTGCTCAAGAACTTTCGGAGATATATGATTTTGAACAAACAAAGATTTATATTTTTATTTATATGAGCTTCTTACTGTTCAGGATGTCTCGATTGATGTCAGAAGACACTTTGACTCTTTTGCATTCCTTGCCATACAAGAGAGATGATTCAGATTCAGAGCAGTCTGATTCTGATTAACAAGCAGATTTGCCAAACACTTCAGAATTCAAACAACATTTAGGAAATTTTTTTACTGAGTAACGTTAATGGTTTGGAGCTTACAACAGAAGCTCATGACACTGGAAATGTTTTCCAGTGTCATCCTAGTGCATCTGCTAATTTGACCCTAAAAACAACTGCTTCCGCATCTCTCCCAGCGCTTAGATTTAAAAAGAGATCATTTCTTACATTGAAAATCTTTCAGAGCGTCTGGAAAAAAGTCTAGAAAGTCTAACAGTTCTGAAGATACTACAACTGTGATTAGAAGGAATAAGACGCTAGCAGAAGTGAAATATTCTGCGCTATGGCTGTGGTTGAGCTACAGTAAATTAATGGGAAGGGTTGAGGAATTTGACCAGTTGCGAGAACGATGTACTGTAGGACACCATTCTTCGAAGTAGTGGAAGACACTGTTTTTCTTCACCTTTGTACATTTGGCAAATGTCAACTCTTACATAATGTGGAAGCTTCATAAAACCAGCAAAATTTTTGGTGACATCTAGCCAGGCGGTTCATGTCTGGCTTCTCAAGTCGTAATCAAGAAGAAATGTCTGTACATTTCCACACACCAAAAGACGTTTATCTTTATGTTGACTTAAAAGTAATGCCCCCACCTTCGTAACTCTTCAACAGTTGGCAGCAGTGGTATGCGGCAGGTGCTGGCTTGTTCCGTAGACTCTGCTCTACAGCTCCAGTTGGCGGGAAGCCTCAGCATTGACCGGTTGTGTTGTTGCATTGTAAAGTATGGAAACCTACACAGACGGTCGACCCCAAAGGAGATTCATCAGAGAATGGAAGCAGTTTATGGTGATTGTGCGTCGTTGGGCGAGTGAGTTTATAAAGACGTTGATGCAGGACCATCTGAAATGCGTGGCAAACAAAGAGTTGGACGTCCTTTGACAGGAACCAGCGAGTTTCACAAGCAAACTGTTGACAGATTGATTCAGGACGATCGTCGCATCACTCAGATGCAAGCACAATCGGCATTTCACAAGAACGTGTGGGTCACGTTATTGCTTTGTTTGGTTATCAGAAGATCTGTGCACACTTCACGTGCCACCACAGCAGAACTTCAGAGACTAAATATCACCACAGTACAGCATCGTCCATGCAGTTCAGATTTAGCACCGTCTGACTTCTATCTGTTCCCGATAATGAAAGACGATCTGCGGGGACATCATTATGCTTCCGATGAAGACGTTGAGAGAACTGTGAGACTGTGGTTGCGGAAACAGTGTCGACTTCTTCTGTGACAGCTTTAGATAAGTTTCCAGAATGATATTTTCACTCTGCAGCGGAGTGTGCGCTGAAATGAAACTTCCTGGCAGTTTAAAACAGATAACTTGTTCGTTGTTGGCAGAAATGTATCCGATTGGCTGGTGATTATGTGGAAAAGTGAATATTGAGAATTAAAGATCACATTCTAAGGATTATTTCTGCATTTGATTTATTAAAATATTTCGATCCAAATCCAATTAACGGAGGTGGAGGCATTACTTTTCATTCAACCCTCATATTTGCAGAATGCTCCATTACTATATTTGCAATACTGCATGTATTTGTTATATATACACTCCTGGAAATTGAAATAAGAACACCGTGAATTCATTGTCCCAGGAAGGGGAAACTTTATTGACACATTCCTGGGGTCAGATACATCACATGATCACACTGACAGAACCACAGGCACATAGACACAGGCAACAGAGCATGCACAATGTCGGCAGTAGTACAGTGTATATCCACCTTTCGCAGCAATGCAGGCTGCTATTCTCCCATGGAGACGATCGTAGAGATGCTGGATGTAGTCCTGTGGAACGGCTTGCCATGCCATTTCCACCTGGCGCCTCAGTTGGACCAGCGTTCATGCCGGACGTGCAGACCGCGTGAGACGACGCTTCATCCAGTCCCAAACATGCTCAATGGGGGACAGATCCGGAGATCTTGCCGGCCAGGGTAGTTGACTTACACCTTCTAGAGCACGTTGGGTGGCACGGGATACATGCGGACGTGCATTGTCCTGTTGGAACAGCAAGTTCCCTTGCCGGTCTAGGAATGGTAGAACGATGGGTTCGATGACGGTTTGGATGTACCGTGCACTATTCAGTGTCCCCTCGACGATCACCAGTGGTGTACGGCCAGTGTAGGAGATCGCTCCCCACACCATGATGCCGGGTGTTGGCCCTGTGTGCCTCGGTCGTATGCAGTCCTGATTGTGGCGCTCACCTGCACGGCGCCAAACACGCATACGACCATCATTGGCACCAAGGCAGAAGCAACTCATCGCTGAAGACGACACGTCTCCATTCGTCCCTCCATTCACGCCTGTCGCGACACCACTGGAGGTGGGCTGCACGATGTTGGGGCGTGAGCGGAAGACGGCCTAACGGTGTGCAGGACCGTAGCCCAGCTTCATGGAGACGGTTGCGAATGGTCCTCGCCGATACCCCAGGAGCAACAGTGTCCCTAATTTGCTGGGAAGTGGCGGTGCGGTCCCCTACGGCACTGCGTAGGATCCTACGGTCTTGGCGTGCATCCGTGCGTCGCTGCAGTCCGGTCCCAGATCGACGGGCACGTGCACCTTCCGCCGACCACTGGCGACAACATCGATGTACTGTGGAGACCTCACGCCCCACGTGTTGAGCAATTCGGCGGTACGTCCGCCCGGCCTCCCGCATGCCCACTATACGCCCTCGCTCAAAGTCCGTCAACTGCACATACGGTTCACGTCCACGCTATCGCGGCATGCTACTAGTGTTAAAGACTGCGATGGAGCTCCGTATGCCACGGCAAACTGGCTGACACTGACTGCGGCGGTGCACAAATGCTGCGCAGCTAGCGCCATTCGACGGCCAACACCGCGGTTCCTGGTGTGTCCGCTGTGCCGTGCGTGTGATCATTGCTTGTACATCCCTCTCGCAGTGTCCGGAGCAAGTATGGTGGGTCTGACACACTGGTGTCAATGTGTTCTTTTTTCCATTTCCAGGAGTGTATGTGTGTGTATGCTGTAGTATTCATGTAGAGGTAGAGGGTAAAACACTGTGCTAGCACATAGCCTACCCCTTGCGAATAGCACCTAGGGAGCCGAGAAGCTTAACGTCTCCATCTGACAGACGGATTGCCAACAACAGTGACGACTTCATGAGACTCAGCAGAGAGATTTGAGTAATCCAAGACGCGGCATTTGGCCAGCAAGGGGAGAAGAGGTGGTGGTATAAAGTTCCTGATCACCAGACTTTGCGCCAAATTTTGCTGCACTGCCTCACACTGAGCTCTGCTATTATTTCACGCAGTGTTGCTTGTCTGCTAGCACTGACAGCCGCCGGCCATTGCATTGTCTGTGATGAGAGGTACTGCCTGAAATTTGGTGTTCTTGGCATACTCTTGACATTGTGGACCTCGGAATATTGAATTCCCTAATGATTTCCGAAATGGAGTGTTCCATGTGTTAGCTCCAACTATCATTCCATGTTCAAAATCTGTTAATTGCCGTCTTGCGGCCGTAATCACATCGGAAAGCTTTTCACATGAATCTCCATATTACCCTCTTTACTCTTCTTCCAAATATTAATAGTTTTTCTGTTACGTCTGCCACAGATGGCCCCTGCCAGACAGACTACACTCAAGACACCCCTGTGTACCATGTAACATACACAAGCACTTGCAGGCGCAACCAAGAGGAAAACAATTCTTCAAAACAAACAGCGCTTGCCAGAGACTAATGCAAACCTTTTTGTGCAGAGGTTGCCTCACTGATACAGGGAAAGTTGGAGTACTCTTCCGGCCTCCGCCAGCTCTATAAGGCCAGCGTAGCAGCAGTACAGCCAGTTCCTCACTGAACTAGGACCAACTCTGACGGACCTCACTGACGCTCTTGATGAATGGTCGTCTACAAGTTATTTGTTTGTGTGTGTATATAGTGATTGTTCAAGAAGAGTAGTTCAGTTTCAATAAACGACATTATACTGAGTGTTCCACAATACTGAGTATTCTCCAGTGGTGACGAGGATGGGACACTGGGGAATACTCCTATAAGTTATTACAGTGATATACACTCTCAACTACACTATGTGATCAAAAGTATCCGGACACACCCAAAAACATATGTTTTTCATATTACGTGCCTTGTGCTGCCACCTACTACCACATACTCCATGTCAGCGACCTCAGTAGTCAATAGACATCGTGAGAGAACAGAATGGGGCACTCTGCGGAACTCATGGACTTCGAATGTGGTCAGGTGATGAGGTGTCACTTGTGTCATACATACTCCTAAACATCCCTAAGTCCACTATTTCTGATGTGCCAATGAAGTGGAAACATGAAGGGACACGTACAGCACAAAAGCGTACAGCCCGACCTCATTTGTTGACTGACAGAGACCGCCGACAGTTGAAGACGGTCGTAATGTGTAACAGGCAGACGACTATGCAGACCATCACACAGGAATTCCAAACTGCATCAGGATCCTCTGCAAGTACTATGACAGTCAGGCTGGCGATGAGAACACTTGGATTTCATTGTTGAGCGGCTGCTCATAAGCCACACATCACACTGGTATACGCCAAACGACGCTTCGCTTGGTGTAAGGAGCGTAAACATTTAACGACTGAATGGTGGAAAAGCGTAGTGTGGAGTGACGAATCACGGTACACGATGTGGTGATCCGATGGCAGGATGTGGGTATGGCGAATGCCCAGTGAACGTCATCTGCCAGCGTATGCAGTGCCAACAGTAGAATTCGGGGGCGATGGTGTTATGGTGTGGTCACGTTTTTCATGGTGGGGTCTTGCACCCCTTGTTATTTTGCGTGGCACTATCACAGCACTGGCCTACATTGATGTTTCAAGCACTTTCTTGCTTCCCACTGTTGAAGAGCAATTCGAGGATGGCGCCTGCATCTTTCAACATGATCAAGCTCCTGATCATAATGCACGGCCTGTGGCAGAGAGGTTACATGGCAATAACATCCTTGTAATGGACTGGCCTGCACAGAGTCCTGACTTGAAGCCTATAGAATACCTTTGGGATGCTGGGGTGTTTTGGAAAGCCGACTTCGTGCCAAGCCTCACCGACCGACATTGATACCTCTCCTCAGGGTAGCACTCCGTGAAGAATGTGCTACAGTTCCCCAAGAAACCTTCCACCACCTGACTGAACGTATGCCTGCGAGAGTGGAAGCTGTCATCAAGGCTAAGGGTGGGCCAACCACATACTGAATTCCTGCATTATTGATGGAGGGCCCCACGAACTTGTTACTCATTTGCAGCCAGATGTCCTGATACTTTTCATCACATAGTGTATGTGACTTTAACTTTGGATGCAAATGACATTGTACCTGTACCTTAGATTATGTATACAGTGCTGTTTTATATATATTTGTTTTAGTTCACTGCCTCTTTGATGGATCTGGAGATGTTCATTAGTGCAGGAAGTTTATTGTCTGAGCATTTAAAAAACTGAATAAAATAGTTCCAGTAATATCAGTTTTTTAGTCTATTTATTTTTCCAATCATAGATTATTGATACCTTAGGAAATGTGTAGGGAGAGGATATTGGCTACAAATTTCAATTAGTGTCATAATTGTGTGCATTAAGGGTCAAAGTGCCCTGAGTTGTTTCCCAGGAAATATAACAGTTATGTATTTTGGCAATTTTTAGAATGCGTTATGCTTTTTACTAAATGTGTGCAAGAATTGGGTTCCCTGTTGCTATAAATAATGGTTTCAACTGCACCACAGGTATGCAGAAAATGCACAAAAGATTATTGTTTTGTCACCTAAAACCATAAATAAAATACCTGTATGTACCAGTAGTGTAGTAGGTTATTATATGGAAATGAACAAATTGGTCAGCTGACAGTTTGACACAGCTTGCAGGCAGCTTATGGAGCAAGCAATCACTTTTCTTTGTAGTGTTGTAAGTCACTTTTTTTTGTTATAATGGTGAGGTATTGTGCAGCATTCAACTGCACTAAATTTTCTTTTCTGTGCAACAGATCAACAGGTATGGTTATTTCAAACATGCTAACACATTTATCGAGACCAAGTGGAAGAATTATAATGTGAAGCTAGGGAGTTATGCATTTATTGGTGAAGGTCATAGCCTACGTTTCTCATAAATGTATGTTGAGAAATTTGTTAAATACTAATTAAAATATCGTTTTTTCCTGTTCTCTGTATATCACATGTGCATTTATATTTTTTCTTGGAACCAATCTGTAGTAGAGCTTCAGAAACAGATGAAATGAAAGCTAGTTAACAAATCCCCACATTATTTATTCATATTTTAATATTTCTCTTGAGTGGATAATGAAGTGTAGCAATGGCAAAACAAAAAAATTAAATCTAGCAATAATCATTATTAGAAAATTATTCAACTTATACGAACTTTTTGTTTACACATACATGGAGCATGGAGCTTGGCCACTACCTCAACAAACTGATTTCATTGGTACGATAATACGAAAATACAATCACCCTACGAAGAAGAGTGCTTTCGTAACACTCATGCAGCTCACTCTAGAATGTTGCTCAGATATGTGGGAGCCATACCATTCTGTATTGAAGAAGGGAGATTAGTTGTGGATCATTGAGCTACACAGATACAGTGGAATAACTCAATGGCTAAGCAAAGAATATGAAGTATGCAGACAACTTAACATGATGGTGATTGTGATGTTGATATTCAAGATGAACTTGCAGTAGGATTTGAAATCACTGAACATGGATCTTTGATCACAATTTTTTCAATACCAGGTAAAATAGTTTCAATAGTATTGAATGTCTTCCTTACCTGTACAATCATAGATTACTGGCGCCCTAAGAAATGTGTAAAAATTAATTTAAAAAAAAATTAAGGCCCAGAACAGATTCAGCAAGCAAATGTTGAATAATTTTATTTAAATAACGACCACAAAGTGTAGAAAAGGCTCATTTAAGCAAAATAAAATGGTACATGTCTGAATATAAATATTATTGTATCTTAAGAGAAGAGATTTGCCAGATGTATGTTTGTATATAGTCTTTGAACTGATCTGTAGAAGAGCTTTGAAAAGAGTTGTAGCGGTAGCTAGTAAAAGAAAGTTATCTTGTTCATCCAGTCACATTTCAATATTTTTGGTTGTGTGTATAATATAAAAAAGTGAGTGACTTTTTTGATCCTTGCACAGTCTATATGTCAAATTTACAAATAATATATGGTTTCTCGATGAAGCAACAATTGTCAGGTAAGACAACAACTAATTTTTGTTGTTAAATTAATTGTGTAAATTTTGAATGAAACAAAGTGTTGATTGGGTTTTCTCTCTCTTCTTTTTTAGAACAATAAAGGGCCATGGATATGACATTGTGTATTATGCTGTCATTAAGTTACTTTTTTTGACAATGTACTCACACTGTGCAGATATAAACATTTCCGAGATGTTTTATATTAACGAGGAGTTTGTTAATACTTGTACTCACAACATTAAGGAATAATAAGTCATGGAGAAACACTGTGTATGCATGTTTATTAGTATAATTGCAACGGAAATATCCACACATATAATGAAATGTTTACACACAAACCACTCCCATTACCTGCAGGGCACACTATCTATCCTATTACATGACAACGATGTTTCGAACATATAGGTGACACAGACATTAATTACACATTTTTACACACATATTAATAATATTTTCCATAATTAGGATTAAACAACAACATACATATGTATATATCACTTTATATTTGCTGCCAACGATTGTGCTATATTTACTATTAACATGTGAACGTTGGGGTCATCGGTACATACAATTACATAGTTACTAACACAGACGCCTACTGACATTCTTTCCAGCTGTCTGTAGTTTTATCAACAATTGGCTATGGAAGCCTTTCAAAGCGTTGCACATCAAATAATTAACACTTGTAATATTCACAGAATGACGCTACATATCAACATTTTTATCAGTTAACACATTCAGTAGGAGAATGTCTGAATGTTCACAAACAAAACTGGTCGTTCCTGGATAAGACACAGAAAAAAAGTTCGTTAACTACATTTCAAGCAATAACTTTGCCTCTTCCTGGCAAAAAGCTGAAATAGAGGTCTCCTCGAAAACCTGTGGTAAATTTCCTCTTAAAATATCAAAACGTGTCGTGAAGGCAACTAGATCCACATTTTCTTTATGTCATTTCTCTAAATTGGGTACGTGAAATGGGAAAGTAGATTCAAGTAAAAATATAATATTTAGTTTTGTCTGATATTGAATTACTTATAGAAAAAGTACTATCTTTTTGAGTAACCTGGTGAAAAAGTTTGTTTTGGTGAAGTCGTTGAGGGTGGTAAGGTTTTGTGCCCTTATTTTACGATGGAAAGAAAACTAATAGTGTGGACAGTTTTTTATAGGAACAATTTTCCTTTTTCCCCGAGAACTTCCAAGAACGTTGACAAAATACTACTTCTGGGGATGGGTAATGTTTACGAAATTTGGGAATTCCACAGAATATCCTTGCGATTCAGTCCCTGAGCTTATAAAACGTGCACCGTATTTACTTTTAAGTCAAAACCAGTCTGGTATATCCGAAACATATAACTCATCCAATTCTGTCACTCTACGATTATGGAATGCGTCTTCATACGTTCTTCTGGGATATTGATACATGTGTGGGATTTCAAAATTGCACATGGATATCTTTGACAAATTTCCACGATGTTTCAGCTGACAGTCATCAGTTGGGTACCCCAAAGGAAGGTGTGAACTAGAGGGAACAGAACAAGCACAGCTGATTGCGACATTCAGATCTGCCATGATGCACAAAATTTGTTGTTTCTGTACGGTATCCCACTGCCCCGAAACGGGCGTACAGATTTGCTTAGAGGTTTGCATTTCGATCCTACCTCTGTATAGACCTTCAAGGTGAATTTATACGTTTACCTGTTATTTTCAGGCCATTTCATTACTTTGTACCTTTTACTCCCTGTGAGGAGCCCATCTTTTACCTTAAAATTTGTAATTATGAAGTGATGCAGTATTGCTGCATATTGTATATAAAAATATTTTTGCGAGACGATACCAGACGGTTCTGTAGTGGGGATCCATCATGCTGTTTACCGAAAAAGTCATATCTCTTCTGTCACCTAACATATAAAAGAAGTGAAAGTCGTCAGATTGTGAAATGTAGAGACAGAGCTGACACTGTATACAGGCAACACAGTTCTGATTTTTGGAGTCTCAGTTTTAGTAAACTGCCTTCTTTAAGGTGAATAAATATATTGAAAAATAAATTAGAGCTCAGATTTTATATGTGCATGTGTCAACTATATGTATTCTATATAAATTACCTTACTCATGGTTGTTCGTGTTTCTTCAGATTTTTATTTGCAATTTTCAATATGGTGGTGTGCTATACACCCTTGTATTTTTTGGTGCTATGTATTTTCTGATGAAATACATTCAGTGTATATTGTCTCTGGATGTGTAAGCCATTACATCACTTGTGGAAGTAATTCGTTCTCGAGGTATAGGTGATGTCATGTGTGGGACATGAAATGACAAAAGTTTAGTGCAGACTGACGCAAGAGAGTTGGAAGCAAAAACTGGTAATGATGCTGAGAACAAGAAATGCAGAAGTGCGTTGCACAAGTGCCAGTGACATTTGTACACTGGGAATCAATGGACCTCTACCCCATATGAAGTGACAAATTAACTGGTCAATAAATAATCATTAGGAGTTCAACTGTTATAAGGAATTATATCTAAAATCTATAATATAGTTCCTCATACATTATATACAAGCTACAATAGTAAGCAGTTCAACAGGAAAATGAAACATAATGATACCTTGAAGGGATGAGGTGAAGAATTCTGAACTGGAACAGACGAAAAAGGCCTAAAACGTGAAGACAGTGATGGTAACAATGATGGTGTCCAGAGATTTAAAGTTGATGGTTAAATTCCAATAATATTGTATATTTTCAGGTCGTGCAGTATAGCAACGGTACAAGCCTCATCTACATCTGTTAAATATTAATTAAAAGATGCAAGGCATTCCATGCATTGGGTTCTCTTTGCAGTGGGTGGGGCAGAAGGAAATGTGGAACACCTAAGACACTCGCCAGTGTAACTAACGCAGTTGAACTATGGACCTAACCGCAAACTCCTCATCCACACAGTAGCTTGGCGAAACAGCCGGCATGTGTATGAAGAACTTATTATAAGCCAAAGACCTCGAATATATTCTTTCCACTGTAGCTCGCCCCCAGGAATCCAGTTTACTGACCCCAATCAGCATCAATGACTACCAAGGGCAGTTAGTGTTTCCTCTGGAGGTGGCTAGCAGAGAACCTCGTCAGATACTGTTGCAGCAAATCAGAAAACGGAGCTGACTGGAGTCATACACCAACAGTAAGAGAGAAATGCATGCAGCGACTTCGACTAGTAATCAAAATGTCCTGCATTTGATCTCAGCCAGTGCAATATGCTGCATGACAATCTATGAAAGGTAAATTTGTTAAAAGGGGACAAACTGCAGGAAACAGTATGTGAGAGCACAAGTAGTCAGTAAGGTAATATGGACACATGGCCAGAAACACGTTCCAAAGCAGGTACACGGACTTGAATGTGCATGTAAAAGATCTTCGACAGTTTTTGTTTCATTGATTAAAAGCACACGTGAGAATACCCCAAGCAAGTAGGAATATTATGTCTTTACTAGTGTTTCAGTGGTATGGTAGCAGCAAACCAACAGTATTCATTCAGCCACAGTACATGGGTGGGGATTATTAGTGACTGCCTCACAGGTAATGTCTCACACATGAGGCATATGTGCACTTTCTGTGTGTCACCCTGGCTGTCATGGTGGACGATGTACCTTTGGTGGTACAAAGGGTGCTGTGGCTATCCCTCTTTTCAGTCTACCCAGCACCCCTTCATATCTTCCACATACCTCATGCATCTCCCTTCCTGTCAATTTTCTCCTCCCCCCCCCCCCCCCCACTCTACCCGCTTCAGCCTGTCCTCAGCCATGCTCATTGGCACAATTAGTCCCTGCATCACAGTCCAATAAAGCATACCGATATTACTCCCACAACATTGCTGTAATGCAGGACAGGCTAAACATCAATGGTTTAAAAATCATTAATTTGCCCTGATGTATGGGATGCCATACAAAGTATGTCGATATAGCAGTCCAAACTACTCCAACACAGCACACCTGACTTGCAGAGCAGCCTACATGTTGGGGCTAGGAAATCACTTCTTGTCCCTGACATATAGGCTGGCCTGCAAAGCAAGTTGATTTTGGCAGTTTGATACTAACACCATGTCTGTCATGCAGTGCAGCCTATGTGCCTTGTATAACAAAAACAATTTTTGCCCTTATCTCCGCACCTGTTGAAGCTAGGAGGCTATAAACCCCACAGCACTGATATGCTGTGCTAAATTGGGTTGAAACTGATCTAAGGGTTTGGGAGTAGATCCTGAACAGACACACATACACTCTGCTTTATATGCCTATAACGGATATTAATGAAATTTAGTCAGTCTTGTTATTGGTAGCTCAGCACATGGTGTTGAAATTTTCAGTTAATAGTGTTCATTACTTTTTTTCAAGGAGTGCCAGAAGTGGATGAGGTGTGAGATGGAGTAAATTGAAGCTCATAGTGGGACAAAGTTCCTAAATTTGATGTGTAGGAGAGATTGGGAAATCTATGGTGAGATGTTGACTTTTATGGAGATTATTTCCTGTCTTATGACACTATTGTGCGGTGGAAAAGGAATAGGAGCACGGCACTGATGGAAAAGCCTAGTGAAAAAGTCAGCTGGGTAGGTCATGCTTTCAGTTTTTGAGACTGTCAGGGAGACATCCTAACAGATTACCTTAACAAGGGTGAAACTACCACTGGTAGACACTACAGCAACATTCTGGACAAGTTACGAGAAGCTCTGATTAAAAAAAAAGTCACTGTAAGCTCTCCAGAGGCGTTCATCTCATGACTGACCATGTACTGGTTTGTTTGTTTCAAGTTATGGTTGACGAAACGAAATCATGTGGCTTTGCACTTTTGCAGCATCTTCCTTGTTTTCCTGGTCTCGCTCCAAACGAATTTTCTTATTACCAGAAATGACGAATTCATTGTGTAGTCGTCGACTTGTCAACATGTATGAAGTCATTAATCAATGGTTTAAAAGAAAATCTGCAGATGTGTACATCAAGGAATTTTGAAGGTCTTGAAACGCTGGGAAAATGTATAAATTTGGACGGTGACTGAGTAAAGAAAACAACAACAAATCAACACAAACTCGTTATCATGTTTGTAGAGTGTGATAATTAGAACTGTACAATATGCCCTTGTATAACCAATGTGGATGACATTATCGTGTTTGTTGAGGGTGTTAATTAGAACTGTACAATATGCCCATGTATAACCAAGGTGGATGACATTATCATGTTTTCTCGGCATTATATCAGAAATACCTCATCATTACTTATTTTTAATTTGGTTTTTAAATTCTAAAACTGTAAAACATTTATGGATGCTGTTTTACCCCTTTATTTACAACTGACATGTCTTACTAAATTAAGGTATATTGCATGCGAGACAAAAGCAGCGTGACTTGGCCTCTATAGCTGTCAGATCCCTGCTGTTTACTGAATAGTTCTGCTCACCACTTAACAGATGCCGTTCGGTATTACCCTGACACCCACATCGCTGCTGCCTCAAATTTAAGGCTTTCAAGTATTTTTCCACTTTTTTGCTGTGCTATGCCAAAATTTTACATCTTATGAACCCCATTTTGTCTTTAACAGGTGCCCACTGACTGGAGACACTAACAGCAGTAGGTAAAACGAGATTGTTTACTAGCCTAACTGGCTTTCAAAGATTCTGAGCAAAAAAAAAAGCATTTGACATTCCGGATAGAGAGGGCCTGTGGAAAATTATGGCAAAACGTGGTTGCACAAATCACTTAAGAAACTGGATCGAGAGTCTGTGTAATGGAACTTACACTATACGGACTGTAGACGAAGTCTCGAGGAACAAATTGAGGACAGGAACCTGTACTGGTAAACGCCAGTCAGCAGTGTTACAAAAGCTCGAAGTTGTAGGCTCTGGCGCCTGTCATTAGGCTACCCACTCAGCACCAAACGTGACTTTGTACACTGATAGCCTGTAGGCGGAATGTCTCTCAATGGTGTTTGTTATTCAGTGATTGTGCCTGATGGACACGATCGTCAGTATCTGCTGCATAAACAGTCCTTGTCTCGTATGAATGCGATACTCTGTTGCCTTGGTGGACGGTGGTTTCAGACACGTGTTTCCATCTACAGTCTATTTTTTTTCCTGTATATGGAAAAGCATTGGAGGTCTCAGAGGGTCTCTGGAGAAAAATAAACTCCAGATGGAAACCTGTGTCTGAAACCTTCATCCACCTATGGAACAGATCATTGCATGCGCAGAAGACAAGGACTGTTTAAGCAGCAGATAGCCCTATGTTCTCCACTAGCAATCGTGGCAATCAGTCACAATCGCTGAATAACAAACAACATTGTGAGACGGTCCGACTACGCTCTGTCAGCATACACTTTTGTTGCTGAAGGGGTGGGCTAGTGGCAAGTGTTGGCACCTCTGACTTCGACGCTGTGTAGCATCGTTTTATTATGTTTCCAGACACAATGTCCTATCCTAGATTTGTTCCTCAAGATACCCTCTGCATCACCTCGAAGTTCGTCGCGTTTATGGGACGCACTGTATGGCTTTTAATGAATATAAGGACATAGATATTAAATTACAGAGATATGAGAGTATATGTGTGCAGTATAAGCAGGACATTAGAAGATACTTAAAGAGACACAAAAAGTAAATGGTGCTGGCCTTTGCTATGCAGCAGTGAAACATGTGTTATGAAGAGATAAAGTTCTACCCGTGTTGAGGCGGCTCATATTAATTTTTTACAAGCAGTCAAACGATGCCCTAAGTTTTACAGGATTCCTAAAGAAAACATTAGACAAAAACGGAAAATTTTATTTTTGCATTAAATGACAAAACATAAGAACACAAATAAAACTGGAAGGAACATGTGAAACGAAAGGCAGAAACAAGGATTTGTAACACGTTTTACAATACAAACCCAAAGAAAGAGGGACATGGGACGACCAGTTAAAAGAGAGAACTGAAGGTAGAACAGGTCGATAGGCCATATATGTGGAAAGCAGAATAACAAGAAGAGGCCGTTTTTATAAACAACTTTAGAGCGAAACTTTCTGGCCGATTGAAACTGTGTGCCGGACCGAGACTCGAACTCGGGACCTTTGCCTTTCGTGGGCAAGTGCTCTACCAATTGAGCTACCCAAGCACGACTCACGCCCGTCCCCACAGCTTTACTTCCGCCAGTACCTCGTCTCCTACCTTCCAAAATTTACTGGCGCAAGTAAAGCTGTGGGGACAGGGCGTGAGTCGTGCTTGGGTAGCTCAATTGGTAGAGAGCACTTGCCTGCCAAAGGCAAAGGTCCCGAGTTCGAGACTCTGTCCGGCACACAGTTTTAATCGGCGATAAAGTTTCATATCAGGCAGCGCACACTCTGCTGCAGAGTGAAAATCCCATTCTGCAACTTTAGAGCGAATTGCAAAATTACCATGTGGAAGTTGAAATAGAGATCTGGGTAGAGAGAGAGAGAGAGAGACAGTGACAGTTGAATCCCATGAGAAACAGCTAGTTTGAAAGAAAATTTTAATTAAAGATTAGATTGTTGCACAAGTTCAACACTTCAATTACTTAAAGGGTGTCCCAGATATGTTGCAATAAGCTTTGACGGATTGTAGCGGGTGTGTTGAAGAATAAATCGAGGACAGGAACCTGGGAGAGAGACAGAGAGAGAGAGAGAGAGAGAGAGAGAGAGAGAGAGAGAGAGAGTGCTGGGGGGGAGAGGGGGCGTCACTATTGACAGGCTGTGACGCACTGCTGTAGCGCACACCGGTGCGTGTCGAGTGCTGGGAGAGTCACCCTCACTCCGTCCCGGGAAATTTAATGGCTCCGCCAGCCACGCCCCAATCCACAGCTTCCGCCCCCTCCCCCACCCTCTGACACCCCCGTAATTCCGTAATGAAGTGGCCCGCCGTCCGCTAATGAGTCCGAAAACAGTCGACAGTCGGCACGCGCCGGCCATCAACGCTAATGGGATGACAGGATTCGGAGCCCAGTAAAGGGCCCGAGCGTGGGAACCTCTGACGGCCCCTCTCTCGCTATTGCGTAGCGTCCCACGGCTTCGCAAAAAGAATCCATTACGATATTGCCAGCTAGCGTCCTTACGAGTATCCCTTCATGTACTGAGCTGCAACGCGCTACACACTGGTCAGCATCGTGTGAACAATATATCATAAGAATTTAAAAAGAGTACATTTTGTCGAAAAATGACAGGCTGAGACACTGTGTAAATAAAATTTTTAATTCCTGTAAAAAGAAGGAAAAACAATAACCAGCCACTGTAAATAACTATACTTATTAACGACAAAAATCGTCGTTAGGGGTGAATAACTTAGTTGAAATATATGGAACACCGAGTTAATGAACTGCAAACAAATTACACAGTTGTTCAGAGAAGAAAAATAGACACAGCAAACTACACTGAATTTTGGTGATCTGTTTCGAGTGAACGTCTGGAAGAAAAAGAATCTACCACGAGCCAATTAGCCAAAACCGACGGAAATTGGTACATTTGATGTACACGTACAGGCAAATAAATGATTAGAATTTCATAAAAAATGGATGTTTTATTCAAGAAAAGAAATTGGGCAAGTCAATAACGCGTTGGTCCACTTCTGGCCCTTATGAAAATAGTTATTTGACTTGGTATCGATTGACGGAGTTCTTGGACGTCCTCCTGAGGTATATCGTTGCCAGTTCTTTCCAACTGGTGTGTTAGACTGTCAAAGTCATGAGGCGGTTGGAGTGCCCTGCCCAAAATACTCCAAAAAATGTTCGAGAGAGACTCGGTGATCTTGTTGGCCATGGTAGAGTCTGACAAGCATCAACTCTCTGTGTGTGCAGGCGGGAATTATATTGCTGAGAAGTAGGCCCAGCGTAGCATGCCATGAAGGGCACCAAAACTGGGAGTGAAATATCGTCGACGTTCCTCTGCACTGTAAAGATGCTGAGGATGACAACCAATGGGGTACTGCTATGAAATGAAATGGCTCTCCAGGACATCAATCCTGGTTGCAGTATGGTGGGCAACAGGCAGGCTGGTATCCCACCACTGCCTCGGGTGACCCCTGACATGTCTTTTCTGGTCATGAGGGTCTGGAATCTCATGGAGTAGAATTGTCTTCAGTGATGAGTCCAGCTTCGAACTGAGCTCCAGTGGCCAGCGACGACGTGCCAGGAAATAGTATGTCACCTGACCACCCGCCATAAGGCTCGACAAGCGGAAGTGATGGTCTATGTGCAGGACCCCTTTGGTTGCCACCCGCAGCGCCCTTACAGTTCGGTTCGTCGACGATATATTACACCCCGTTTTGACACCTTGGGCTTACATTTGGGCAAGTTGATGGCCTCCCACACACAGCGAGAGTTCCTAGTGCTTGCCTTCGTGCTTGCCAAACCTACCTTGACCAGCAAGATCACTGGACCTCTTCCCAATTGGAGGATCATGGCCATGGGCCTCCAACTGTCTTGTGCTTTTCACGACCTAATGCACCAGTTGGACGGAATTTGGCGCGATATCCCTCAGGACGATATCCAGCACTCACTGCCAAGCGGAATAACTGCTCGCGTAAGGGCCAGATTTGAACCATTGTGTTATTGACCTACTCAGTTTGTGAAGCTGTTCCTCTTTAATAAACCATTCAATTTTTCTGAAATTGTAATCATTTGTTTGCCTCTACACGTATGTCACATATCGGGTTTTCCATCCCGTTCGGATAATTCCTATGTGGTGCGTCTTTTTTTTTTGTCTTAGACTGTAACACAAGTATACTATCACTGATCTGCCCTGATAGCAGCGTGCACTAGCGGGATTCGGAGAGAAGCGGGGCCAGAGGATAGAATCCGCTCGGCAAATTAACGATAGGGCTGGTTTGGCGGCCAGCCTGGATATGATTTTTAAGCGGTTTCCCACGCCCGATTAGGTGAAAACTGGGCTGGTGCCCACGGCCAGCCTCAGTTATACGATTCGCAAACATACTGAAAACGTTCTCACACTTTCACATGCGATAACACAAGATGTAGACAGTGTCCCAGGGGGGAAGCAGTGGGTATGGGAAAGGACATCCGGCCATCGTCTACCACTAACATTGACATATCCAGATTAAGGTGCTGGCCTCTTTACAATAGGTGATATGCAAGAAAAACGACAAAAGGGAAAAGAAGAGCTCTAAAAGTGCGACAGATTATGGGACTAAATTGATAAGTGAAATATTATTGTAACTATATAAAATAAAATTATAAGGAAGATAAAATAAAGTAAAATATGGAGCATAAAAAAATTAAAAAATCACTGATTAAACTGGACTACATGTGAATGAAGAAAAGACAGAGTAGTGGCTCATAAGAAAGAAAATCCAAAGTGATGCACTTTTGAATCTAGGTGGAGTCATTTTCATTGACTACTCCAGTACGTAGTGCGTTTTTTCAGTAACAACAGTAGAACAGATACAGAAATAGAAGCCCATCTAGCAGAAGTGAAAAAAGTCAATTTTCAGTTGTAGCAACATATTAAGGACAAGATCACTTAGTAACAACATAAAAATTCTGTTGTATCAATCACCTGCTAGATCCATGACATTATAGAGGTGTCAAGCATTTATATTTAGCAACTAAAAAAAGAAAAACTGTTAATATTCGACAGAAAGTATTAAGGAAAATTTTGAGACCTGTATGTGAGCAAAATAACATGGAATGAAGGGTAAGAAAGAATGAAGAACTACGGGAGCTGTACGAATGCCTTAAGACTGTCGAAGTGCTGAAGAAGAAAACATTACGCTGGGCTGGTCACATAGCACGAACGGCGGACTACAGACTATGTAGAATATCATCCTGCAGTAGAATTGAGGGAACGAGAGGAAGAGAAAAACCCAGCAATAGGTGGCGAGATAAAATCCAAAAGGACACAGCTGTTATGAACATTAGCTTCAAATGGACAAACAGGACACTCGATAGAAAGAAATGGGAGAGGCTGCTAGAGCAGGTGTACAGTCGGTAAAGTCGTTCTAACATATGAAGTAGAGAATGAGGCCGATAAGTAGGAGAGGTAATTTACAAAGTAGTGTGGACGACTTTATTTGCAGTGGCTGTTATTAGAGGTGGTAATACGCCCCATGCTTAACTTCATTTCAATTATTGTGGTTTCGCTAACCCTACAATTTAAATTTGTACATTTACAATTGTTTAACTTGCAGCTTAGTCTCATCTTTGTCTCATTTATAATACACTTGTTTAAGACAAGTTTATGTTGTTCAGTCATGCCCTTGAAACCTGTCACCTAAGTGTACTGTATTTTTTCTATTTACTATAATCCTCTGAACAACTTGTACAATTTTTTATTTAGTTCATTAACTCAGTGTGTCATACATTTTATCTAAACTAAATTGTTTTACTTCGCATTTTAATCCAAATTATTCTTCTCACTTTATTCTTATGTCTAACGTTAGTAATTGTTATTTTTGACAGCCTCTTGAGAGATTCTTTGGGTTCACCAAGTTTAAAATCTCTGTTCTCTCAAATTTCACAGCCACAGACGCTAATCTCTGTGTCTGATGATGGCTTAATAGATGAAAACAGTTTAGTTAAATAATAAATATTGTACTGTATGATTTTCATTCATAATAGTCTTTAGGTCCTTTAGAGAATTACAGAACCAAAATTTCCCACTGATGTATACGATTTAGAACAGTCTGCCATTTAAGGCACTCCAGCGCGGACTATGTGTGGAAGGACATTTCATAATGTCATCTAAATACCGCTTTTCAACATTTGAAATTTCGTGTGGCGTCTGGTATTTCCGCGCAATCAGTCGCGTCGTTGAAAGATGATGACAGATTGTCGCGCACCTCCTTGCAGTCATTGAGAAAGGAATGCGGTCGCATTCGCTCTAATTCGAATAGGGATTTGCCTGATCACTCGTAACTATTTACTTGTGAGAGAGAACATGGCTCTTTGTGATGCTTGCGGTGTACACATTTGAGCATTCCCTTTTTAATTACTTGTATAACCTTTTGCTGACATGTAGAGAATGGAAAATCCGTCAAGGGGACTGAAAACGTTACTGAAATGTCAGAACAGTATAAGTTGCTTAGAATCGAGAAAAATTTGCTGCATTATAATAAGTTCGATATGCACAACAGTGGAATTACGCTCACAAAACTTCAGCCAATTAATGACCAGGCGTAGAGGCGAACAGCCGTTGAAGGCTGGTAACAATAATTGTAGGGTTTGCTGCGAAAAGCAGAGGGGGTGAGGGTGAGAAGGGTAACTCCATCCTGGGAAGGTTTGGTATTGTGTAAATTACCTTGTTGTAAAAGCGAGTCTCTCCCAGAGTCATTTCAGTTAGTAGTTCTTTTTAACCCAAGAGATAGAGCTGCCAGTATTGATATTTTGTCGCAAGGTGGAGGTAGCTCCTGGTATTTTTTTTATAAAGTTTAATTAAAACTGTATACATTTATTAAAGCACCACCAATAACTAAATCCAGCACGTGTAACTTTAACAAAAATGTTTCTAACAGTAAAAATTTTCCTAGATATTAAGCTGTGGTCGCGTGGATTTTCTTGATAAGCCCAACGCTTAATCCCTACCTGTGGAGAACATCTTCATGAAGATCATGACATATTCACTGAACAAATTGGTTCAATGCTGCCACTGTGTGTAGTGATTCGAAGCTACGAATACAGTTAGTATATCCTCTGCGTGTGGCAATGAAGTATTACGTTTCTGAAGAAGATCCATTCTGACCACTGTTTAACAGCCAGGAAACTGTTTAATAGTTGTACTATTCTGGGCGTGTAAGCTTACATTTTACGGTCAAACCATGTAAGCGCGAGGGAAGATTTTACCGGAGGGCATATCTAAACTCTAGCGACTATAGACTTTCTCTCTGTTTAGCTGATTACGATATACGCCCACACTGGATTTCTGTTACTGGTGGGCAGTATGAAGACCGCATCTGTACCACAGATATTGCGATTTTCTTTGGTAGAGACTAGGTTCAAAAATTAAGTTATTCATTCACCATGTTAATCCTGAGAAATTTCCATGAAAGCTGTATCTAAACCATCGAAACTACTTGGAACATGTGTTCGCTCGAATGTGTGCTTTTCCACTAATATAGTTCCAATTGAATTTCTCTTACTGGTGGGGTAATCTCAAGAACATGCCTGTACCACTGAAACAGGCCTTTTTTTGGCGGAGCTGATGCTAAAAAAGTTATTTATGGACCAAGGTCACTCTCAACACTAACGTGAGCTATATCTACACCAAATATATGCGCAATATGTTTGCACAAATGAGATTCTCTGTACTGATATAGCTGCTTATAATTCTTTTGGCCTTTATGTACTTCTCCCAGAGAACATCCTTTGTTGGCGAGTAACCTCACGGTCATGTAACAGAACCTGGGACCATTTTTCCTCAAAGAGGGGCTTTTCATGAGTTCATTTCTTCGAGCTCCATCACGATGAGAACATCCCTATCTGCTAGTACGTCCATCACAGATACCATGTGAATACTGCACTTGATATATAACGTGCCAGACAAATGGTCAGATCCAGAACTGTGGCTGGCATGGGCAGCGGTCCACTATCGTAATGCTTGTGAACGTCCCTGGAAGGCTCCAGTGGGGCCGTCGGAAGTTCCAGCTCCACCGATACGGCAAGTGTTCCAGTTGGGAGCCTGGAGGGGCGCTGAGGACCCCAGGTTCGTCAGCTGGCGACTCCTCACGAGGACTGCTCCTTCTGCTGCACCTGCGGGTTGTCCTGTGCGTTGTTGTATCCATTGATGAGAGTCTCGATGATGAGTTTGATGGTCGCCCGGTAGAGAGTGTCCACGTTGTCCGTGTACCGGTCTCCCAGCGTCGTCTTCACTGCCTCAAGGAAAGGCTTCTCGATTTTCTGAAACATACGAGAGACATTTCATAAATAATGCACTGGTTGGTATGACTGTGGATTGTTTGATGCAACAACAATGAAAATTACGTCAGCTATAGTTGAGAGCTTGAGAAGGAAGCACATGTTTTTCTTTTTTCGCTGTGTATTCTAACATAAAATTGGTGAGAGGTAGAAATGGACCCTGCAGTGGCGTCGGGTACTGTGACTGTACCAGAGGTCGTACGTCAAGACCGAAACTTAATGCAGCAAAATCCCGACAGAAATCCAGAGTGCGTTATGTGAAGTCTGTGGTGGGTTTACAGTGGACCGTAGTACAGTTTCACGTTGGGTTAATCGTTTTCGGGGTGGTCATATGAACACAGACGATAATCCAATACTGGGATGGCCAAAAACATCAACAGATGAACGATTGGTTCGTTGGTTGGTTTAAAAGAGGGGGGAAAGGACCAAACAGGTCCCTTGTTACGAACAAAACAATGCCACAAGGGTGAGAATAAAACAAGCAAGACTGATAACACGAATTGGAGAGAAAGGAAAAACGACAAGAACCATGGAAGGGCAACAAACAGATAAATGAAAAAAAGGGACAAGAAAACCACAGATACGCAAGAAACAGATAGAAGAGATTAAAACGACAAAACAGATTACCATGGCTGGCTGACCATGAGAATAAAAAGGAGAAGCCAGCCACTCTGCAACACATTAAAACCTCGACCCTAAAAGCACTAAGGTGGAGGACACAGAGGGACAAAGGATATGCGCTAAAACTCAATCATCCTATGAGGCGTTGTTAGATAAAAGTAGCGGCAACGAATCCGGTAACCGAAGATTTCGTTGCAGAGCAATGGGAGTGGGACAGTGCACCAGAATGTGGGCCACTGTCAACCTGGCGTCGCATCGACACTGAGACGGGTGTTCACGGCGCAGGAGGAAGCCGCGGGTCGCCCAAGCGTGGCCAATGCGGAGCCGGCTGAGAACCACAGAGCGCCTGCGAGAGGTCCGCGTGGAGGACTGCCACACATTCGTAGTCTCCTCAATGGCACGCAGTTTGTTGTGCGTACTGAGACTATGCCATTCAGTCTCCCAATGCCGAAAAGCAGGTCAATTATTGGAATGCCGATCTCCATAAGCGTGTAAGTAGGCTGTTTAGGTTTTTATGTTGGTAACACCACGTAGCGCTCTGTATGAAAATCACCGACTGTGCTGTGTGCAGTCTGTTGCTGGTTGGCATTGCTGAAATATTCGCTATTGTAGCGTTGGGCAGTTGGATGTGAACAGCGCATAGCGTTGCGCAGTTGGAGGTGAGCCGCCAGCAGTGGTGGATGTGGGGAGAGAGATGGCAGAATTTTAAGAGCGGACGATCTGGACGTGTGTCCGCCAGAAAGAGTAAATTTGTAATATTGGGTATCATGAACTGATATATATATATATATATATATATATATATATATATATATATAGGGTGAGTCACCTAACATTACCGCCTCGTGATGACTGGGTGTTGTGTGCTGTCCTTAGGTTAGTTAGGTTTAAGTGGTTCTAAGTTCTAGGGGACTGATGACCATAGATGTTAAGTCCCATAGTGCTCAGAGCCATTTTTTGAACTAACATTACCGCTGGATGTATTTCGTAAACCACATCAAATACTGACGAATCGATCCCACAGCCCGAACGTGAGGAGAGAGGCTAGTGTAATTGGTTAATACAAACCATAAAAAAATGCACAGAAGTATGTTTTTTAACACAAACCTACGTTTTTTTAAATGGAACCCCGTTAGTTTCGTTAGCACATCTGAACATATCAACAAATACGTAATCAGTGCCGTTTGTTGCATTGTAAAATGTTAATTACATCCGGGGATATTGTAACCTACCACCGTTGCCCGAGCCATCAGACAGATGTACAGAAGTGGTGTCCTGGCGGGAATAACAGAGCTTCCGAGACGAAATTCAGTCACAGAGAAGGAGGGAGACCATACTGAAGGGCGGTAATACTGGAAAAAATAAACGTGAAATTAAAAAAATTTGTGTGCGTTATTTATGAAATGTCTCTCGATACATGAAAATGGAAACTTTAGAACCATGGACCTTATTACTACAGTTACAAAAATCACCAACAGTCTACATTTTCAGAAGTTATTTTATTTACACGACCAGTTTCGGAATCACATTAATGACATCTTCGGGTTTCTGCATGTTAAAACAACGAGTATGTAGTATGTGTCAGGCCTTACCACTAGCTGACATTACAGAAAATGAAGCGTAATAGTAAAAAGTGCCTGAAACCTACAAAACGGCAGAGGGTTCATCGAACCACGTTCACAATTCTCTGTTATTCCAATCTCGTATAGCGCGCGGAAAGAAAGAACACATCTTTCCGTACGAGCTCTGATTTCCCTTATTTTATCGTGGTGATCGTTTCTCCCTATGTAGGTCAGTGCCAACAAAATATTTTCACATTCGGAGGAGAAAGTTGGCGATTGAAATTTCCTGAAAAGATTCCATCGCAACGAAAAACGCCTTTCTTTTAATGATGTCCAGCCCAAATCCTGTACCATTTCTGTGACTCTTTTCTAAACCGTTTTGCAGTTTCTTTTGATCTTCTGATGACTTTATTAGTCGATAAACGACAGCGTCATTTGCAAACAACCTTATACGGCTGCTCAGGTTATCTCCTAAATCGTTTTATAGATAAGGAACAGCAAAGGGCCTATAACACTACCTTGGGGAACGCCAGAAATCACTTCTGTTTTACTCGATGACTTTCCGTCAATTACTACGAACTATGACCTCTCTGACAGTAAATCACAAATCCAGTCACGTAACTAAGACGATATTCCATAAGCACGCAATATCACTACAAGCCGCTTGTGTGGTACAGTGTCAAAATCCAGAAATACGGAATCGATCTGAAATTCCTTGTTAATAGCACTCAACACTTGGCGTGAATAAAGAGCAACTTGTGTTTCACAGGAACATTTTCTAAACCCATGTTGACTGTGCGTCAATAGACAGTTTTCTTCAGGTAATTCATAATCTTTGAAGACAATATATGTTCTAAAATCCTGCTGCATATCGACGTTAACGATATGGGTCTCTAATTTAGTGGATTACTCCTACTACCTTTCTTGACTATTGGTGTGACCTGTGCAGCTTTCCAGTCTTTGGGTACGGAGCTAATGCATCAGCATACTCCGAAAGGAACCTAACTGGTATACAGTCTGGACCAGAAGACTTGCTTTTATTAAGTGATTTGAGTTGCTTCACTACTCCGAGGATATTTACTTCTACGTTACTCATATTGGCAGCTGTTATCGATTCCAATTCTAGAATATTTACTTCGTCTTCTTTTGTGAAGGCATTTCTGAAGGCTGTGTTTAGAAACTCTGTGTGACGGTACCTCACATAAATGGACATTTGGAGAAAGGGAAAGGAAGTTTTTGTTGTGAGACGTGTGAATTATAAATTATTTCAAGACTGTGTACGTGTGCGCGATGTATAACAAATGGTAAAGAACGTAAGTTATTATTATCAAAACACGAATATCGATGTAATTAACAAAACATTGTTTTTTTTGTTATAATCTCTGTGTAACATAGGCCATGAAGATCGGAGACAATGCTTTGATTGAACTAGCTCTCCTGTTTTGTTTCGTCTAGCGGTAGGCCCCCATTGTAGTGCTGTCTGATAATTAACGTAAGTTTTATCTGTATTTTGAAAAGTATAATAGAAATTGTTATTAGGAAGTGTGTATTATTGACTTAGTTGTCACCTCTCATGATCGCAACCACTAATTATAATTAAAAAAGTTTTTACAGAATTTCGCAGTACAGGGAGCTCATCTCCCCTAACAGGATTTAGTCGGCCACTACGCTAACTGTATTATTTAATTAAAATATCACCTCATAATGTTAAATGTAAATGCGAGAGACTTCTCAATTTTGATCTTTCATTAATTTCAAAGTTAAAAAGAGTCAAAATAGATTTCGTTTATTAATATTTAGAATACTGAGTGAGTTCAGTATGTTTCATTTTGGCCGCCTAACGGCAGACGAGATTCTCTCCAGTTTTGCCTTGCAAATAATGAAAAATAAATATTAAAAAATCATTACATTACGCAATATCTCAGTTAATCTTTGTGTACTTCGGTACATAAATAACCAGTAGCCCCTGAGACTTATATCAGTAATTACAGTTTGCGTAAGAATACGCATATTTTCTTTTCTAAATAGCAGCGCATACGCAAACTATTTATTGGAAGGCGGTGAATCGCGCGCTGTGTTTTAAAAAATATTATATCGTACGTACTTCGGGGCAGCCGATGTCCACACAGTGTTATCGCGGTATAAGTTAATTAAAAGTCTCATTCTAGCCCACAATATTTAAAGCCACCCCAACCAAAATCATGAAATATATAATTATAAAAATAAAAATAATACACTTATACCGTGATATCTGCTTTGGCAGCACTGACTTCCATAGTGCCTCCATTGCTGTTGCGCAGAGAAGGCGTTGATTGTTTCTTGCCGCTAACGTACTTCACATACGACCAGAATCTTTTTGGATTTTCTGCCAGATTTCGAAACAAAGTTTCGTTGAGGAAACTGTAACATCTCGCACTGAATTCCGCGCTAAATTTCGAGCTTCTGTAAAGAATCGCCAATCTTGGGGATTTTGCGTCTGTTTGAATTTGGCATGTTTGTTTCGTTGTTTCTGCAACAGTGTTCTAACCTTCTAACCAGTTTTGTGTACCAAGGAGGATCATCTCCGTAGTTTGTTAATTAATTTGGTATAAATCTCTCCATTGCTGCCGGTACTATCTCTTTGAATTGAAGCCACATCTGCTCTACACTTATATTATTAATTTGAAATGAGTGGAGATTGTCTCTTAGGAAGGTGTCAAGTGAATTTTTATCTGCTTTTTTGAATACGTATATTTTTCGCTTATTTTTGGAGGATTTGGGAATTACAATATTCAATCTCGCTACCACAACCCGTGTTAATCCCTGTATCACTGCGCTAAATTGTGATGGTTCAAATGGTTCAAATGGCTCTAAGCACTATGAGACTTAACATCTGAGGTCATCAGTCCCGTAGACTTTTTTTTTGGTCATCAGTCTAATGACTGGTTTGATGCCGCCCGCCACGAATTCCTTTCCTGTGATAACCTCTTCATCTCAGAGTAGCACTTGCAACCTACGTCCTCAATTATTTGCTTGACGTATTCCAATCTCTGTCTTCCTCTACAGTTTTTGCCCTCTACAGCTCCCTCTAGTACCATGGAAGTCATTCCGTCATGTCTTAGCAGATGTCCTATCATCCTGTCCCCTCGCCTTATCAGTGTTTTCCACATATTCCTTCGATTCTGCGTAGAACCTCCTCATTCCTTACCTTATCAGTCCACCTAATTTTCAACATTCGTCTATAGCACCACATCTCAAATGCTTCGATTCTCTTCTGTTCCGGTTTTCCCACAGTCCATGTTTCACTACCATACAATGCTGTACTCCAGACGTACATCCTCAGAAATTTCTTCCTCAAATTTCTCTTGGCCAGAAATGCCTTTTTTGCTATAGCGAGTCTGCTTTTGATGTCCTCCTTGCTCCGTCCGTCATTGGTTATTTTACTGCCTAGGTAGCAGAATTCCTTAACTTTATTGACTTCGTGACCATCAATCCTGATGTTAAGCTTCTCGCTGTTCTCATTTTTACTACTTCTCATTACCTTCGTCTTTCTCCGATTTACTCTCAAACCATACTGTGTACTCATTAGACTGTTCATTGCGTTCAGCATATCATTTAATTCTTCTTCACTTTCACTCAGGATAGCAATGTCATCAGCGAATCGTATCATTGATATCCTTTCACCTTGTATTTCAATTCCACTCCTGAACCTTTCTTTTATTTCCATCATTGCTTCCTCGATGTACAGATTGAAGAGTAGGGGCGAAAGGCTACAGCCTCGTCTTACACCCTTCTTAATACGAACACTTCGTTCTTGATCGTCCACTCATATTATTCCCTCTTGGTTGTTGTACATATTGTATATGACCCGTCTCTCCCTATAGCTTACCCCTACTTTTTTCAGAATCTCGAACAGCTTGCACCATTTTGTATTGTCGAACGCTTTTTCCAGGTCGACAAATCCTATTGAAGTGTCTTGATTTTTCTTTAGCCTTGCTTCCATTATTAGCCGTAACGTCAGAATTGCCTCTCTCGTCCCTTTACTTTTCCTAAAGCTAAACTGATCGTCACCTAGCGCATTCTCAATTTTCTTTTCCATTCTTCTGTATATTGTTCTTGTAAGCAGCTTCGATGCATGAGCTGTTAAGCTGATTGAGCGATAATTATCGCACTTGTCAGCTCTTGCCGTCTTTGGAATTGTGTGGATGATGCTTTTCCGAAAGTCAGATGGTATGTCGCCAGACTCATATATTCTACACACCAACGTGAATAGTCGTTTTGTTGCCACTTCCCCCAATGATTTTAGAAATTCTGATGGAATGTTATCTATCCCTTCTGCCTTATTTGACGGTAAGTCCTCCAAAGCTCTTTTAAATTCCGATTCTAATACTGGATCCCCTATCTCTTCGAAATCGACACCTGTTTCTTCTTCTATCACATCAGACAAATCTTCACCCTCATAGAGGCTTTCAATGTATTCTTTCCACCTATCTGCTCTCTCCTCTGCATTTAACAGTGGAATTCCCGTTGCACTCTTAATGTTACCACCGTTGCTTTTAATGTCACCAAAGGTTGTTTTGACTTTCCTGTATGCTGAGTCTGTCCTTCCGACAATCATATCTTTTTCGATGTCTTCACATTTTTCCTGCAGCCATTTCGTCTTAGCATACCTGCAATTCCTATTTATTTCATTCCTCAGCGACTTGTATTTCTGTATTCCTGATTTTCCCGGAACGTGTTTGTACTTCCTCCTTTCATCAATCAACTGAAGTGTTTCTTCTGTTACCCATGGTTTCTTCGCAGCTACCTTCTTTGTACCTATGTTTTCCTTCCCAACTTCTGTCGTGGCTCTTTTTAGAGATGTCCATTGCTCTTCAACTGTACTGCCTACTGCGCTATTCCTTATTGCTGTATCTACTGTATAGCGTTAGAGAACTTCAAACGTATCTCGTCATTCCTTAGTACTTCCGTATCCCACTTCTTTGCGTATTGATTCTTCCTGACTAATGTCTTGAACTTCAGCCTACTCTTCATCACTACTATATTGTGATCTGAGTCAATATCTGCTCCTGGGTACGCCTTACAATCCAGTATCTGATTTCGGAATCTCTGTCTGACGATGATATAATCTAATTGAAATCTTCCCGTATCTCCCGGCCTTTTCCAAGTATACCTCCTCCTCTTGTGATTCTTGAACAGGGTATTCGCTATTACTAGCTGAAACTTGTTACAGAACTCAATTAGTCTTTCTCCTCTTTCATTCCTTGTCCCAAGCCCATATTCTCTTGTAACCTTTTCTTCTACTCTTTCCCCTACAACTGCATTCCAGTCGCCCATGACTATTAGATTTTCGTCCCCCTTTACATACTGCATTACCCTTTCAATATCCTCATACACTTTATCTGTTCATCCTCAGCTTGCGACGTCGGCATGCATACCTGAACTATCGTTGTCGGTGTTGGTCTGCTGTCGATTCTGATTTGAACAACCCGGTCACTGAACTGTTCACAGTAACACACCCTCTGCCCTACCTTCCTATTCATAACGAATCCTACACCTGTTATACCATTTTCTGCTGCTGTTGATATTACCCGATACTCATCTGACCAGAAATCCTTGTCTTCCTTCCACTTCACTTCACTGACCCCTACTATATCTAGATTGAGCCTTTGCATTTCCCTTTTCAGATTTTCTAGTTTCCCTACCACGTTCAAGCTTCTGACATTTCACGCCCCGACTCGTAGAACGTTATCCTTTCGTTGATTATTCAGTCTTTTTCTCATGGTAACCTCCCCCTTGGCAGTCCCCTCCCGGAGATCCGAATGGGGGACTATTCCGAAATCTTTTGCCAATGGAGAGATCATCATGACACTTCTTCAATTACAGGGCACATGTCCTGTGGATACACGTTACGTGTGTTTAATGCAGTGGTTTCCATTGCCTTCTGCATCCTCATGTCGTTGATCATTGCTGATTCTTCCGCCTTTAGGGGCAATTTCCCACCTCTAGGACAAGAGAGTGCCCTGAACCTCTATCCACTCCTCCGCCCTCTTTGACAAGGCCGTTGGCAGATTGAGGCTGACTTCTTATGCCGGAAGTCTTCGGCCGCCAATGCTGATTATTTATCAAAATTTAGGCAGTGGCGGGGATCGAACCCGGGACCGAAGACGTTTTGATTATGAATCAAAGACGCTACGCCTTTTTTTTTTTTTTTTTGCATTTTGTTCGTTGCTGATCGCTGTGTTTGGTCGTTGCGGACGTCACATGACATCCAGTCAAGTTCGTTTTTTGATCCTTCCACTCAGTTTTTTATTACAGAGGCCAACCAGCTCTCTGACTGAACACGCTGAGCTACCGTGCCAGCTATCCCTAGACCACGGCCAGACTTAGAACTACTTAAACCTAACTAACCCTAACTAACCTAAGGACATCACACTCATTCATGCCCGAGGCAGGATTCGAACCTGGGACCGAAGCAGCACCACGGCTCCGTACTGAAGGCCTAGAACCGTCCAGCCACAGCGGCCTGCTAAACAGTGATGTTTTCAAAAGGGTATAGAGGATGATTTTGCCAAACGGGGACATTCTGCAAGAAACGATCCTAGAGAGGATAATACGCAAAAAAGGCAATGTGGCAAAAAATGCGTTCCAAGGAAGTTACATTAACTTCAAGTGGAGCTAAAAGATCTTTGACAGCGTAGATTTAAAGTGCACATGAGAAAGCACCAGGCAAATGAGATTGTTCTGTCTGTACTCATGTTTTAGCTCGATACTCAAAAGGGCAGTAATGTTGTCCACGTCGGCAGCACGCCCTCACATTGGTACCACTCACTTCACTGCTGTTGCAAACTCACTGTGTCGTGGACTGGTGTCGTGAAGTGCAGCGCTGACAGGCGATGTGCTGGTGTACCAACCAGGAATAGAATAGTTTTCTATGTCCATCCTTGTGATTGGAGGTCTGAGGAACTTCGGTCGTCCACTTATATGATAAAATAGAACACCTACACCCGTCCTTACGATGTCATTAATTATATGGCTACCAGTTTCGGTGCTTTAGTCGACCATCTTCGGGCCTTAAATGACGCTGAGAGGGTTAACACCACCCGTATACACGATTAATCAGTGGCTAACATCTACAACTGGCTATCGCAGACTACCTGAAACAGCGATGTTGTCTCTCCAACTATCAATTATCAGTTTGAGTTGATAGCTGATAATTTTTGCCTCGCAAGGGCTGAGTGCACCCTGCTTGTCAACAGCGCTCAGCAGACGGCATGGGTACCCATCCAAGTGCTAGCCCAGCCCGACAGCGCTTAACTTCGGTGATCTGACGGGAACCGGTGTTACTACTGCGACGAGGCCGTTGGCAATTAGACAATATATAGCTTCTGACAAATAATTCCGGTTTTTTTGCATATGCCCTCGCACAGAAGATCCAAAAAGAGCAACCCTTTCTTTTTACCCGGCGACGCTCGCGCAGCTCCTGCGGTAGACACTAAAAGACGCGTTGTGTATCACGTATGCTTTACTGGTAAATATCCAGGAGAGTGCGCTTCTAGAAGAATGAAGTAATGAATTTCTTACTTGCTTGTGTGTTATAGTGAGGTAGAATCAGAAACGTTTGAGTTCACACGGAGACATACCAACAATCGCGGTTCCCGCACACTATTCACTACTGGAACAGGAAAGGGGTGAAATATCAGTAGCACATATTATATTCTCTAACACTCACGATCGGGTGGCTTGACAAATACAGAAGCAGATGGAGGATCTCGCCTTTCATTAGGCAAACAGTCTGAGAACGACACCCGTCCCACAATGGATGTACACTGCAGCTCCAAAGAAACTGTTATAGGCAAGCGTATTCAAATACAGAGACATGAAAAGAATACTACGTTGCGGTCGGCAACGCCTGTATAAGACAACAAGTGTCTGGCGCAGTTGTTAGATCGGTTACTGCTACTACAATGGCAGATTATCTAGATTGAGTTTGAACGTGGTATTATGGTCGGCGCACGAGCGATGGGACACAGCATCTCCGAGGTAGTGATGAAGTGGGGACTTTCCCGTACGATCATTTCAGGAGTGTAGCGTGAATATCAGGAATCCAGTAAAAAATCAAATCTCCGACATCGGTGAGGCAGGAAAAAGATCCTGCAAGAACGGTACCAACGACGACTGAAGAGAATCGTTCAACGTGACAGAACTGTAGCCCTTCGGAAAATTGCTGCTGATTTCAGCGATGGGCCATGGAGAGCTGTCAGCGTGCGAACCACTCAGTGAAACATCATCGAAACGGGCTTTCGGAGCCGGAGGCCCACTGGTGAAGGCTTGCTGACTGCACGACACAAAGTTTTACGCCTCGCCTGGCCCCGTCAACACCGACGTTGGGCTGTTGATGACTGAAAACATGTTGCCTGGTCGGACGAGTCTCGTTTCAAGTTGTATCGAGTGGATGGACGTGTACGGGTATGGAGACAACCTCATGAATCCATGGCCCCTGCATGTCAGCAGCGGACTGTTCAAGCTGGTGGACGCTGTGTAACGGGGTGGGGCGTGTACAGTTGGAGTGAGACGTGATCCCTCATACTTCTGGATACGACTCTGACAGGTGACACGTACGTAAGCATCCTGTGATCACTTGCGTCTACTCATGCCCATTGTCCATTCTGACACACTTGGGCAATTACAGCAGGACACTGCGACACCCCACACGTCCAGAACTGCTACAGAGTGGCTCCAAGAACACTCTTCTGAGTTGTAAACACTCCCGCCGGCCACCTACCTCCCCAGGCATGAACATTAGTGAGCATATCTGGGGTGCCTTGCAACGTGTTGTTCAGAAGAGATCTCCACTCCCTCGCACTCTTGCGCATTTATGGACAGCCCTGCCGGATTAATGGTGTCAGTTCACTCCAGAAACACTTCAGATATTAGTGGAGTCCATGCCACGTCGTGTTGCGGCATTTATGTGTGCTCGTGGTGGCGCTACACGATATTAAGCAGGTGTACCAGCTTGTTTGTGTAATTTGCTGTTAGCTGTTATTTCAGAGGAATTGATGTCAACTGGTAGTTAACCTTCATTACGACAGTCTGTAACATTATTACAGCAGCCGGCAGGGGTGGCCGAGCGGTTCTAGGCGCTACAGTCTGGAACCGCGAGACCGCTACGGTCGCTGGTTCGAATCCTGCCTCGGGCATGGGTGTGTGTGATGTCCTTAGGTTAGTTAGGTTTAAGTAGTTCTAAGTACTAGGGGACTGATGACCTCAGAAGTTAAGTCCCATAGTGCTCCGAGCCATTTTTTTATTACAGCACAACAATAGTACTTTTTATTGATCAGGAGACAGAACTACGAGCAAATGAAGCATTCAGAATGAGATTTTCACTCTGCAGCGGAGTGTGCGCTGATATGAAACTTCCTGGAAGATTAAAACTGTGTGCCGGACCGAGACTCGAACTCGGGGCCTTTGCCTTTCGCGGGCAAGTGCTCTACCAGCTGAGCTACCCAAGCACGACTTACGACCAGTCCTCACAGCTTTACTTCTGCCAGTATCTCTTCTCCCACCTTCCAAACTTTACAGAAGCTCTCCTGCAAACCCTGCAGCACTAGCACTCCTGAAAGAAAGGATATTGCGGAGACATGGCTTAGCCACAGCCTGGGGGATGGGTAGCTCAGTTGGTAGAGCACTTGCCCGCGAAAGGCAAAGGTCCTGAGTTCGAGTCTCGGTCCGGCACACAGTTTTAATCTGCCAGAAAGTTTCATATCAGCGCACACTCTGCTGCAGAGTGAAAATCTCATTCTGGAAACATCCCCCAGGCTGTGGCTAAGCCATGTATCCGCAATATCCTTTCTTTCAGGAGTGCTAGTTCTGCAGCGTTTGCAGGAAGCTTCTGTAAAGTTTGGAAGGTGGGAGACGAGATACTGGTAGAAGTAAAGCTGTGAGGACGGGGCGTGAGTCGTGCTTGGGTAGCTCAGACGGTAGAGCACTCGCCCGCGAAAGGCAAAGGTCCCGAGTTCGAGTCTCGGTCCGGTACACAGTTTTAATCTGCCAGGAAGTTTCAAATGAAGTATTGTTTGATTCACGATGAGGTAAACTTTAGGCGGTAATGCACAGTCAGAAAAGTAGCATAATGACGCGAGGATGAAAGGTATGCAATGTCCTGACAAAAATTATAAAACAAATAATTTATCGGATATTAAATTTCATTTCATTGCCCTTTACTTTCAGCATTCTCAAGAACGTGAATTGTCACAACGACGCACAAAATTACACGTGATAAATGAAGAAAGTATAAGAGATAGTCAATTGAAAACGAGACAGATGGAAAAAAAAATCAGTTAAACTACATCGTTTCAAAAGTAATCGCCGTAACTGTTAATACATTTATCCCACTATATGATAAGGTGATCAATGCCGTCACGGAAAAATATGATTGCCTTCGGAGCCTTGATTGTATCCAGTTATGCATCTCTTCGTCCGAAGAAAAACGACGACCACGAATGACTTTCTTCAGGGCTCCAAAAATATGGAAATTGCATGGGGAGAATCGGAACTGTATGAAATATGTGCAAGGGCTTCCCAGTGAAATTACTGCAGCGTACTCGAAATTGGCACCGCCCACATGTTACCATTGTTGTTTCTAGTACGCTGCAAAAGTTTCGCCGGTAAGCTCTTACACATCCTGAAGAGTAGATACCACAGCGTCCTAATTTAAAAGTTTCATCCAAGTATGTGCATCAATCATACTAAATAACTGATTTCCCAATAAACAATTTAAGGCAAAAGTCAAAATCATTCCTTTGAAAAAGTCACGGGTGATATACTGTCCTGTTATTGGCGAGTCTAAAGTAGTTCTCCGACTCCAATAACCACGTCGGCATTGGAATGTTAAACTAGAATCTTTTGTTACAGCTTCCTGTCCGTGCATATAAAACCCATGTAATCAGCACAAATTTTTCTGTGTGGTTTTTGTATTTATGTTGAGTGCTGCTGAATAAATCTGATCATATCATCCGCTATTTTATAATAGGAATGAGTTAGGACGTTTGAATGTTGGGCTGAATCTGAATTACAATTGGAATAAAATAATTTGTAAGCAAAAATAATCGTACAGATGAACAATGAGTCATAGAAAGTAGTTGAAGAGTTTCTGTATTTAGGACAGTTAAGGATATTGACTGGATGGACGTGAAGCGTGTGGGACACTAATGATAAGATCTTTCCTAGTACTATATTATTCCTACCTAGTACATACACAACACATCCAGCTGGCTCTACCTCTCCCTATGACGACAGTAATTGTGGGACATCAGCAGTGAGCTGAATAGATCAAGCTGGGAATAGTACAATTGGTACTTTCTTACCTAACAGTATTATTATTACTTCATATGTGCAGTACCTAATCAGCTATGTAAGGACTGGTTCTCTCTGTGTGTTTCAGGGAAATTATTAGGTAAGAGCGATAGTAAGTTGAACGGACGGAGGTACGATTAGTTTAAGACCAAATATAGACCTTTTGGGATGCAACTGTTAACTTCTTTGCTAGCAGTATTATTATTATTATCTATAATATGCATCGTCTAAGCACTATGTAGTGGCTGATACTATATCTCTCTGACGCAGTATTATTGTGGAACAGCAGCAGACTGGGACAGGAATAGCAGTGCAACCAACATTGAACCCTGTGAGACTGAAGTTGTTTCATTCCCAACAGTATTACAGTTACCTCCTGTACCCATTATCCTATCACCTGTGTAATGGGTGACTATCTCTCGCTGTTACAGAAATGATTATAGAATACAGGTGGAAAGCTGGACTGAGGCAGGAATAGTATAGGGCGAACTTTGAATTCTGTGGAGTGAAACTGGTAGCAGAGTAATATTCTTATTACTAATGGCATTACTTAACAGTCTATATAAAGGCTGGTTCTGTCTCTCCCTGTCTGCGTGATAATTGTGGAACAGTGGCTCTAAGTTGAATGGATTGCCGTAGGACTAGCAGTGAACTTTCAGTGGACCCCTGTTTGACACAATTGGTACTTCCTATCATAACAGTATCATTCATACACACTTCCTACATTCATTAATTAGTCAGCTAAGTGGATAGTAATTCAGTCTCTCTCTATTAAGGTAGTAATTTTGTATTAGTAGTGTGGAAGCCACACTGATGCAAGTGAGAAACAACTGATAACTTCTTTGCCAACAGTATTATTGTTATCTCGTATCTGAAGTATGTAAAATGTAAGCAATTATGTCAAGGCTGGTTCTACATATTCGTGTCAGCGCGATAACTGTAGTACAGTAGCAGTAACTAGACTTAGCTAAGAACAGCAGAGAAACCAACTTTGAACACTAAAGACGCAATTGGTTCATTGTTTCCTAGCAGTATTAATACTACCCTCTCCATCTATTACAGTAAATAATTAACGATGTAAATGATGTTTTCATCTCTTTCTGTCTGCGGAACAAATGTGAGTAATGGTGAGATGAGTATACCGAACTACAAACAGCACAGACTGAGATAGGACCAGCAGAGAAACCAACTTTGAACCCTAGAGAGGCAATTGGTTCATTTTTCCCTAGCAATATTATTACTACCTTCTACATTTATTACGGTAAATAGTGAACTATGTAAAGGATGTTTTCATCTCTCTCTTTGTCTGAGGAATAACTGTGAGTAGTGGTCAGATTAGTATACCAAACTACAAACAGCATAGACTGAGGTAAGAACAACAGAGGAACCAACTTTGAACCCTAAAGACGCAACAAAGAACCCTGTGGGACACGGTTTATTGTTTCCTAGCACCATTATTACTATATACTACGTGCAGCACTCAATAAACTATAAAGGATTGTTCCATACCCTACCATGGAAGTAACTGTGGATAACAGCAATGAGCTAAAAGGGGCTCGACATTGGTTCAAAAAATGGTTCAAATGGCTCTGAGCACTATGGGACTCAACTGCTGAGGTCATTAGTCCCCTAGAACTTAGAACTAGTTAAACCTAACTAACCTAAGGACATCACAAACATCCATGCCCGAGGCAGGATTCGAACCTGCGACCGTAGCGGTCTTGCGGTTCCAGACTGCAGCGCCTTTAACCGCACGGCCACTTCGGCCGGCCTCGACATTGGTCCTTGTGGGCAGAACTAGTAATTCTCTTCTGACCAGTATTACAGTAACCTCTAATATGTGTTCCCTAACCAACTATAACTTCTTCTCCGCTGGTCCCACGGCTTGTATAAGGTCGTAAAATGACATCATCTTTATACTTTTGATAAAATTGGCTGCAAATTGCTTCATGTTAATTGCGTAAGTTCACGACAAGCTTGTTTCGGCACATATGCTATTATAAAGTGTTCCTGTTGACATTGCATTTACGTATTATTTTATTCTTCGTCTATGGACTGGTGCTATGTCAATAAAGTTTTCCACATAATTTTTCTGTTTGATGTCTGTCTATTCGTTGACATAATAGAAAAAGAAAACAGGTAAAGAACACGATAAACAACAAACAATAGACAACATCAACATCGTACATTCACATAACGTACAGTATGTCTGACAAAAACATCTCTAAGATACAATTTACTTGTAAACATAAAGCATCATCGGAAAAATCGTCTGTCATTTTACTATTGCTAAAAAAAAAAAAAACACGACATTTCGCTATTACTCATCTATAGAAAGTTAATATGTAACCAATGTTAACAACACAGTTTATAAAAGATCTCACGTTCCAAGATGGTTTATGGACTTCTTCTCTCCATCTAGATGTAGTAAATCATAGTAACATCACACAGACTTACTATAAAATTACATACACTACAAGACAAAAAGAAGAACGACGTTCCAAAAAGAAATCATCCGAATGGGAGGGAATCAGTAGATGTGATGTCCATGTACAGACAAAGAAATGATTACTGTTTCAGAAAAACTGGATGATTTATTCGAGAGAAAGAGCTTCGCAAACTGAGATAGTCATTAACGTGTTAAGCCACCTTTGGCACTGATTCAAGCAGTTAATCGGCTTGTCGTTGATTGACAGAGTTGCTGGATATCCTCCTGAGGGATACCGTGCCAAATTATGTCCAGTTGGCGCGCTAGACCGTCAAAATCTCGAGGAGGTTGTGGGCTCCTGCCCATAATGCTCCAAATGTTCTCAGTTGGCAAGAGATCAGGCGACCTTGCAGGCCAAGGTAGGGTTTGGCAAGCAGTAAAAGAGTTGAAACTCTCGCTGTGTGTGGTAGGGCATTATCTCGCTGAATGTAAGCCCAGAATGGCTTGTCATGGATGGCAACGAAATGAAGCCTAGAATGTCGCCAACGTTGCTCTGTGCTGTAACGATGCCGCAGATGACAACCAAAGGATTCTGCTATTAAATGAAATGGCCCCTGGACCATCGCTTCTGATTTTCAGGCCGTACGGCGGGCGACAGCCAGGTTGGTGTCCCACCAGTATCCAGGAAGTCATCAGGCACGTCTTCGCCGGTTATCGAGGCGCATTTCGAAGTGAGACTCATCACTGAACACAATTCTGCTCCAGTCAGCGAGCTTGCAGGACGAAGACAAATCCGGACACGGCCCAGACGGCAGTGGGATGTCAACCTGATTGTCGCCCGCCATATGGCGGGGGAGTTGGGTCGATTTGGGGGAGGAGACCAAACTGCGAGGTCATCGGTCTCGTGGGATGATGGAAGAATGGGGAAGGAAGCCAGCCGTGCTCTTTCAAAGGAACCACTCCTGCACATGCCTGAAGCGATTTAGGGAAATCACGGAAAACCTAAATCAGGATGGCCGGACGTGTGATTGAACCATCGTTCTCCGGAATACGAGTCCATTGTGTTAGTCACTGCGCCACCTCGCTCGGGCCGTCATGTGGCCCGAAAACCAGAAACGATAGTCTTGTGTGGCATTTCATTTCATAGCAGGATGCCTTTGGTTGTCGTGCGCTGCACCCTTGCAGCACGGCGGTACGTCGACGATATTCTACACCTCGCTTTGTTGCACTTCATTGGAAGCCACCCTCGGTTTACATTTCACCAAGATAATGCCTTCACTCACTCGGCACTCTATCCATTATCTCCATTTTTGCCAAACCCCACCTTGGGCAGTAAGGTCGCCGGATCTCACCCAAACAGAGAAAGTTTGGAGCATTATTGGCAGGATTGTCCAACCGTGTCGGGATTTTCACAATCTAACGCGCCAGTTCGAAAGAAATTGGCGCGGTATCCCTCGTGAGTACAAGGCGAATATCTGGCTGCATAAGGGCCAGAGGTGTACGAAGGCGTTGTTGGCTTGCTCAGTTTGTGAAGCTCTTTCTCTAGAACAAATCGTCCAATGTTTCTGAATCTGTTATCATTTAGATATAATGAAATTTTGACCAAATGATGGAAGGTGAAAAAATGAATTAAAAATTTGTGCCACGGCTGGGACTTGAACACGGGTCTCCTTGCTCGAACAGTTCACGGGTGTACTGCCGGTCCATAGTGTCCAACGGGCACAATATTTCGGCGATCAGGCATGTCGCCATCGTCAGGTGCGCTGACGAACTGAGCTCCTGAGGGCGGGCGGCCTCGCAGGTGGAGGGGATTTAAGACGGCCACCCGCCCTCGGGAGCTCAGTTCGTCAGCGCACGTAATGATGACGACATGTCTGATCGCCGAAATATTGTGCCCGTTGCACACTATGGACCGGAAGTACACCCGTGGACTGTTCGAGCAAGAAATACGCCGGCAGAAACAGAAGAATCACGGGTCTCCTTGCTTACTAAGCAGAAATGGTGACCATTACATCGCCTTTGCGATGCTGTTCCAGTGCCAGAGAGCCCCTCCAAGGCGACAATTTAGGGGGGGGGGGGGAAAATAAGCCGAAGATATGAATTGAAGTTTGTATTCGGGAGGGCATAGTGTGCTGCGGTGACGTAACGGTCAGCATTTCTGTCTACTAAGCAAGGACGCCTGGGTTCGAGTCCCAGCTGTAGGACAATTTTTAAGTCATTTATTCAGCTCCCGTCATTACTGTTATCATTTACTTGACTGTACAAGTGTCACATGTATCAATTTCCGTCCCATTCAGGTAATTCTTTCCTGGTGCGTCGATTTTTTTGTCTTACAGTGTATAACTATAATGTCAGCAGAAATACTTGATAATGTATGTTAGAAGAAGCTTGTCGTGAACTTACGTAATCAACAAGAACAATTGGATAATGTACCGGGTGATCAAAAAGTCAGTATAAATTTGAAAAATGAATAAATCACGGAATAATGTAGATAGAGAGGTACAAATTGACACACATGCTTGGAATGGCATGGGGTTTTATTAGAACAAAAAAGAATATACAAAAGTTCAAAAAATGACCGACAGATGGCGCTTCATCTGATCAGAATAGCAATAATTAGCATAACAAAGTAAGACAAAGCAAAGATGATGTTCTTTACAGGAAATGCTCAATATGTCCACCATCATTCCTCAACAATAGCTGTAGTCGAGGAATAATGTTGTGAACACCACTGTAGGGCATGTCCGGAGTTTTGGTGAGGCATTGACGTCGGATGTTGTCTTTCAGCATCCCTAGAGATGTCGGTCGATCACGATACACTTGCGACTTCAGGTAACCCCAAAGCCAATAATCGCACGGACTGAGGTCTGGGGACCTGGGAGGCAAGCATGACGAAAGTGGCGGCTGAGCACACGATCATCACCAAACGACGCGCATTTGTCGCACATTTTGTGGGCTTTGTTTTTTTTTGTTCTAATAAAACCCCATGTCATTCCAAGCGTGTGTGTCAATTTTTAGCTCTGTATCTACATTATTGCGTGATTTATTCAGTTTTCAAATTTATACTGACTTTTTGATCACCCGGTATGTTTGAAGAAGCTTGTCGTGAACTTTAGTAATCAACAAGAACAATTTGGAGCTAGTTTTGTGAAAAGCATAGAGAAGATGTCATATTCTAACCAACTGGGGAAGGGTGGTTCTGTCCCTCCCTCTCAGGGCAGTAACTGTGCAAGAGTAGGAGTGATCTGAATGGAGGCAGCACGGATCCATTATACGCAGTACCAGACCAACTATGGAACGTCTGCTGGTTCCAGTAGTTGCGGAGGGCCACCGACACGGGCGGTGGGCTGGGTAGAGCTGCGACTCACCCAGAAGAGCTCCGGCTGGAAGCCCGGGATGCGGCGGTGCGACGCGCCGACCTGCTCCACGAAGGTGAAGAAGGTGTCGGCGTCGTCGAGCGCCCGGATGGCCTCGTCCAGCGAGTTCATCACGGTGGTCGCGTGCTCGGCCAGCTCCATGCTGCTCGCCTGCTCCTCGCGCGTCTTCAGCGACCGGAAGCGCTCGAACAGCTCCAGCAGGTCGGAGTGCTCCTCGAACAGCCTGCAATCAGAGCGAGTGGTCCGTCACTGGGGGTCCTCGGCAGGTACTGGCTGTCAGCTGAACCTGCGCTGAATAAGTAAGGCTACACATTTCGTTATCGGCCAATTTCGGTTGAAAAGATCAAAAATTTGTTGTTGAATAACGATGAATATTCGCGCTTCAACCACTGTATTTTCATGAAGTTCTGTTATGGGGCGGCGCCGCTACACACAGCCTTGAAAATGCGTATACAGGGTGAAAAGTATTTAAACCGACAAACTCTGCGAGGTTCTAGGGGACATCAAAACAAATATTTTTCCCTAATTTCATTTTTTCCTATGAGGTTTAAATACTTTTCACCCTGTATAACGGTGGTGTGTTCCTTTCGCGGAAAATCAGGCATTGAAGTTATTCGTATGCGCTTGCAAAATGTGCACAGACACAGTGAACAAAAGCGCGGTGAGTCGTTGGGCGAGGCATCTGTTTTCGTCGGCTCTTCTCCGTGACGACGCACGGCCTCTGCGTACCGAGAAGAGCTGACAAAACTTCATGGGACTTCTTCCTAACCCAGCCTACAGCTCTGATGTCGCACCTTCCGACTTCCATTCGTTTGGCCCAATGAAGGATGCACTCCGCTGGAAGTGATTCATGGATGATGACGAGGTTATTCATGGAGTCAGCCGTCGGCTCCGACGTCGACTAGCAGACTGGTACCTCACAGCCGTACAGCGCCTCCCTCCTCCCACATGGCCTTCGCACTGAACGGAGATTATGTTGAAAACTGGGGTTTTGTAGCCAGAAGATTGGAATCCTGATTAGAACCAACCTACTTTTAGAAAAAAAAGTGTTTATCATTACTTAGTGAACGCCACTAGTGGACACTTGTTTGTTTATTTACAGGCTGTGCAGTGAAGGACTCCCTGATTTCAAAATTACATATCTTGAAAACTTTTAATTGAATCAGGTTTGGGTTCTTGGTGAAACATTGTAAATTGACTAAACGAACACTGTTTTTAGCCTTGTTTCATAATTTATTATTAATGTTATTTCTTAACCAAGGTTTCGGGTATAAGCTCTGTGGTGTCACCGCCAGGCACCACACTTGCTAGGTGGTAGCCTTTAAATCGGCCGCGGTCCGCTAGTATACGTCGGACCCGCGTGTCGCCACTATCAGTGATTGCAGACCGAGCGCCGCGACACGGCAGGTCTAGAGAGACTTCCTAGCACTCGTCCCAGTTGTACAGCCGACTTTGCTAGCGATGGTTCACTGACAAATTACGCTCTCATTTGCCGAGACAATAGTTAGCATAGCCTTCAGCTACGTCATTTGCTACGACCTAGCAAGGCGCCATTATCAATTGCTATTTATCTTGTGATGCATGTACCGTCAGATCGATGTTCACCAATTATGGATTAAAGTTAAGTATTCCTGAAGCTACGTACTTTATTTGCTACTATAACAACCGTGTCCTGTTCCAGACCTCACGCCAGCCTGCGTGAGCTTAAACACGTGCCTTTCGGCTACCTCCTAGTGGCTTGGCTGTCTTGCCAAGTCACAACAAGCTCATTTTCCAGTGCATTACTGATTCCCAAAGATTATAATGCACAGAGAAACATGATGACAAGGCAAAGATAATCGTCTCAACTTCTTAGGGTATCGATCCAAAGCTTAATGTACAATTACGTTAATGACCATTTTTTAACAAATTACGTACATTATTATCCATTCACCAATTATACTACAATGACCGGACTAAAATTATGCATCAACCGAGATATTTTTAACTACGATGGACTGGGGCTCAAAGTTTTGCCTCTATCTTGGAGTTGTGATGTCATCTAAAAAAAGTGAATAATTGGTTTGCTCGTTTAATAATAGGTATGGGGTATACACATCTTCTAAAATTTCTAATTGGTTGAGTTTGGCTCCCTTTTCCTCTGTGTGTAGGACCTGTACATCTATTGTATATGTGTGATTATTGTTCAGGCAATGTTCTGCAAAGACTGAAACAGGCTTCATCAATCTCCAGCTTCTGTGGTGTTCCTTAAGCCTGGTACAGACTGACCTCCCAGTCTGTCCAATGTAGCAAGACTGACACTCACAGCATGTGATTTTATGAACCCCAGTTTCTGTGATAGCCCGTTGTTTGTCTTTTGAATTAAACAAGAAACTACCTATTGTCTAAGGGACATAGAAAAACTCAGAGAAACCCTTTGCCTTCAAGATGTTATTTATGCTATTTGACGTTTTCCCTATAAAAGGTAATCTGCACCATTTCTTTTACTGTTTCTATTTTTCATTGGCAACAGTAGGGACCAGACTTGCTTCTTCTTCTTCTTCTTCTTATCTAAAACTTTTGTCAGTGGTGTTGGGGTCAAATTCATTATTCATGGCTACTGTTTTTATTGTGTTATGTTCCTGGTCAAAGTCTTCTTGGCACATAGGGATAGAAAGGAGACGGTAGTTCATGTGATGGAATGCTGCACGTTTGTAGGTTGTAGGCTGTTGGCAGGAAGCTCTAGTATCATGTTCTGTCTTCTTTTCAGTGTTTTCCATACATTCTTTTCCTCGCCTAATCTCCGGAGAACTTCCTCGTTCCTTACCTTATCAGTCCGCCTAATTTTGAAAATTCTTCTGTAACACCATATTTGAAATGGTCCGATTCTCTTCTTTTCCGGTTTTCGCGCAGTCCATATTTCACTATCCTACAATTCTGTGCGGAAAACGTACATTCCCAGAAATTTGATCCTCTCATTAGGCCAATGTTTGATACTAGCAGACTTCTCTTCGCCAGGAATGCCCTTTTGGCCAGTGGTAATATGCTTTTGATGTCCTCCTTGCTCCATACATCATGGGTTATTTTGATGCCTAGGTAGCAGAATTCCTTAACTTCTTCTGCTTCGTGATCACCAATTATGATGTCAAGTATCTCGCTGTTGTTATTTCTTCTACTTCACACAAATTTCATCTTTTTTCGATTTGCTCACAGTCCACATCTGTACACGTTATGATTAGATTATTCGTTCCATTCAGCAGATCCTGTAATGCTTCTTCATTTTCACTGAGGATAGCAATGTCATTAGCGAATCTTATGACCAACATCCCTTCACCCTGAATTTTGATTCCACTGTTGTGCCTTTCATTTATTTCCGTGACTGCATCATCAATGTATAGGTTAAACAGTAGCGGCGAGAGACTACATCTCTGTCTTACACACATTTTAATTCGAGCACTGCTTTCTTGGTATTCCACTCTTACTGTTCCCCTTTGGCTGTTGTAGATATTGTATATTACCTTCATTTCCCTACATCTCACCCCTGTTTTCCTCATAACTTCGACTATCTTGCACCGTTTGACATTGTGGAACGGTTTGCCATGTCGACAAATCCAGTGAACATGTCTTTATTTTTCTTTAGTGTTTCTTTCATTACAGCAAGTGGTAAGTCTTGTTTAAATACTGCAGGGTAGAACAGAAAATACAGCAAGCTCCACTTCCGAAACCCGTATCTGTTCCGAATGAACGTGTATGAGGGGGAAAAGTATTTAAACCGACAAACTCTGGGAGTTGTAGGGGACACAAAAACAAATATATTTCCCTAATGTCATTTTTTCACATGAAGATTATTTAAACCGGTGGAAGCCGTATTACGCTCTTCAGTTGTAGGCAACTGCTGTACACCAGTGTAGTAGTGCATTGTCTCTGTTTACTAATGGAGCGATACACCTGGAGTGAGTACACAGATATGGTTGGTGCGTACTACGTAGCGCACCACAACGGACGAGCTGCACAGCGGGTTTATCAACAACAATATCCTAATCGCCGTATCCCGCATCATACGACCTTTGCTGTTGTGTATCAACGTCTGCGTGCGACCGGGTCATTTAGCAGATTACCTGGACAGGGACGCCGTCGCACGGTAAGAACGCTGCAATTTGAGGAAGCTGTCTTGCAGCATGTGGACCGGGATCCTTCAAGCAGCACTCGCGGAAATGCACGTAACATGGGGACGAATCAGACGAATGTAAGAACAGTCCTTCGAGAGCAATTGTTACGTCCATTTCACTTACAGCCTGTCCACAACCTGGAACCAGTTGATTATCCACCCAGAGCACAGTTTTCGCAGTGGTACCTGGAACTGTGAAATGCATCCTACATTTCCATCCTCTGTGTTGTTTACCGATGAAGCAACGTTCGGGCGTGATGGAGTCTTCAACATACACAATTCACATTTTTGGAGTTACTAGCGCTCATCAAGTGCGGTTCTTCGTTAATGTGTGGGTCGGTGTTGTTGGGGATTGTTTAATTGGGCCGTATCTCCTACTTAGGCTATTAAATGGCTGGCACTATTTTGTCGCCAGAGCATTGCCAGAATTGCTGGAAGACATCCCGCTCCCTACAAGACAACGCATGTGGTTCCAACATGCCGGGGCGCCGGCAGATTTCAGTCGTCGTGTGCGTCGATTCCTGGACCGATGGTTCCCAGAAATGTGGATTGGCAGAGGTGGTCCTGTACCATGGCCTGCTCGATCCCCAGATATGTCCCCTCTGGACTTTTACGTGTGGAGAGAGATGCGCGACCTTGTTTACGCAACTCCTGTTGCATCAGAAGAGGATCTGGTTGCCCGGATAGTAGCAGCAGCAGGAACAATTCAGGACACTCCCTGGGTTTTTGCCCGTGTCAGACAGAACATGATCCGACGGTGTAACCTTTGTTTACGTGTCAATGGAGGCATTTTTGAAAATCTACTGCATTCTAAATTGGGTTGTGTTAGTGTGATGTCTCTTGGTCTTAAAAAAATGGAAAAGTGTTTGTTGGTTTAGTTAATTTGCCGCCAGAGAAATCTTCCTCTGCCGGTTTAAATACTCCTCATAGGAAAAAATGACGTTAGGGAAAAATATTTGTATTGATGTCCCCTACAACCTCCCAGAGTTTGTCGGTGTAAATACTTTTCACCCTGTATACAGTATCCAGACATCATCGATATAGAAAAACTGTGAGATTGGCTGTACACGTGGGTGGAGGAATCATGGGACACGGCTCGTGTGAGATAGCGACTGGCGACTGGCTACTGGCTCCCGGCCACCCCAGCTGGGCGGCAGCTTCTGCGGTCTTGTAGAGCGTGGCGGGGCGGAACCAATCTGCCGCGGAGCCCATCTTGCCGGCTGATAGGCTATTAGGAGCACACTGCCGTGACGTCACTGCGTCGTCCGTGGGGGGACGGCGTCCCAACCCCACACCTCTGAGGGCGGCCGCGAGGGACAGCCAGGTCTGGCCAACGGTTGGGGGCTGTCACCCAAACCGAGTCACGTGATCGTCCTTCCAGTACAGAACCTGCGATTCTGTACGACCGAGCGTCTTTACGACGAGGTCAGACCTCAGAGCTCTCCCACCACTTTCTCCGCTATTTTTTTCTTTTACTAGCTGACATACTGGACAATGTCCGGGTATTCATTTTGTCAATTTTGTTTTTGTTTGGTCATCAGTCTACTGACTGGTTTGATGCGGCCCGCCACGAATTCCTTTCCTGTGCTAACCTCTTCATCTCAGAGTAGCACTTGCAGCCTACGTCCTCAATTATTTGCTTGACGTATTCCAATCTCTTTCTTCCTCTACAGTTTTTGCCCTCTACAGCTCCCTCTAGTACCATGGAAGTCATTCCCTCATGTCTTTGCAGATGTCCTATCATCCTGTACCTTCTCCTTATCAGTGTTTACCACATATTCCTTTCTTCTCCGATTCTGCGTAGAACCTCCTCATTCCTTACCTTATCAGTCCACCTAATTTTCAACATTCGTCTCTAGCACCACATCTCAAATGCTTCGATTCTCTTCTGTTCCGGTTTTCCCACAGTCCATGTTTCACTACCATACAATGCTGTACTCCAGACGTACATCCTCAGTAATTTCTTCCTCAAATTAAGGCCGGTATTTGATATAAGTAGACTTCACTTGGCCAGAAATGCCTTTTTTGCCATAGCGAGTCTGCTTTTGATGTCCTCCTTGCTCCGTCCGTCATTGGTTATTTTACTGCCTAGGTAGCAGAATTTCTTAACTTCATTGACTTCGTGACCATCAATCCTGATGTTAAGTTTCTCACTGTTCTCATTTCTACTACTTCTCATTACCTTCGTCTTTCTCCGATTTACTCTCAAACCATACTGTTTACTCATTAGACTGTTCATTCCGTTCAGCATATCATTTAATTCTTCTTCACTTTCACTCAGGATAGCAATGTCATCAGCGAATCGTACCATTGATATCCTTTCACCTTGTATTTTAATTCCACTCCTGAACCTTTCTTTTATTTCCATCATTGCTTCCTCGATGTACAGATTGAAGAGTAGGGGCGAAAGGCTACAGCCTTGTCTTACACCCTTCTTAATACAAGCACTTCGTTGTTGATCGTCCACTCTTATTATTCCCTCCTGGTTGTTGTACATATTGTATATGACCCGTCTCTCCCTGTAGCTTACCCCTACTTTTTTCAGAGTCTCGAACAGCTTGCACCATTTTATATTGTCGAACGCTTTTTCCAGGTCGACAAATTCTATGAAAGTGTCTTGATTTTTCTTTAGCCTTGCTTCCATTATTAGCCGTAACGTCAGAATTGCCTCTCTCGTCCCTTTACTTTTCCTAAAGCCAAACTGATCGTCACCTAGCGCATTCTCAATTTTCTTTTCCATTCTTCTGTATATTATTCTTGTAAGCAGCTTCGATGCATGAGCTGTTCAGCTGATTGTGCGATAATTCTCGCACTTGTCAGCTCTTGCCGTCTTCGGAATTGTGTGGATGATGCTTTTCCGAAAGTCAGATGGTATATCGCCAGACTCATATATTCTACACACCAACGTGAATAGTCGTTTTGTTGCCACTTGCCCCAATGATTTTAGAAATTCTGATGGAATGTTATCTATCCCTTCTGCCTTATTTGACCGTAAGTTGTCCGCAGCTCGTGGTCGTGCGGTAGCGTTCTCGCTTCCCACGCCCGGGTTCCCGGGTTCGATTCCCGGCGGGGTCAGGGATTTTCTCTGCCTCGTGATGACTGGGTGTTGTGTGATGTCCTTAGGTTAGTTAGGTTTAAGTAGTTCTAAGTTCTAGGGGACTGATGACCATAGATGTTAAGTCCCATAGTGCTCAGAGCCACTTGAACCACTTGAACTTCCGTAAGTCCTCCAAAGCTGTTTTAAATTCCGATTCTAATACTGGATCCCCTATCTCTTCTAAATCGACTCCTGTTTCTTCTTCTATCACATCAGACAAATCTTCACCCTCATAGAGGCTTTGAATGTATTGTTCAATTTTGTTATAGAAACAAAAAATTAACTGTGTAGTGCAATACCGAAAAAATTTCATTTCCTTGTGTTCGTGAAGATGCTTATGAGCCGGCACGTTGTGGCCGAGGTTCTAGGCGCTTCAGTCCGGATCCGCGCTGCTGCTACGGTCGCAGGTTCGAATCCTGCTTCGGGCATGTTCGTGTGTGATGTCCTTAAGTCAGTTAGGTTTAAGCAGTTCTAAGTCTAGGGGACTGATGACCTCAGATTTTAAGTCCCATAGTGCTCAGAGCCGTTTGAACCATATTTTGAAAACGCGTATGAAGTTATGCAGCAGAGCCGGTGTGAGATGATTCCCGACAGTCCCTGTACGCTGGTCACAGCTGCTTCACATGTATGCAACGCGTTTTCGTAAACGTCTCTATGGCAACGCCTCTTCATAGCTCCACAGATGGTTACTGTTATCGCCTACAGCCGTTTTCGCTTCGCAATTGAAAGCTGTCAAAAGCGCTGCCCAGCGTAGGCTGTTTCCTAAAGTTGACTCAATTGTAGGAGTGTCTTAGTGGTAAAGAATGAATGTATCTGAACTTCATGCACGGTGCGGCATTTTTTCTCTTATCGCATTGTTTATGACATCATATCTGTTTAGCTGCATATGTGGATACTGTCTGCGAAATTGATTGCGAATAGTTAATAGCAAAGAAGCAATAAATCAAAAATCATGCACAATGCGATGGTTTTTCACGCTTCTGATTTCTTACGTCATATCCCCTGAACTGCGATACGTAGGTTGTTTTTACCCAAACAGTGATAGTTGTCCGACAGTAAGGCTTGTGTGTATCAAGTTTGGTTGAAACCGTCCAATGGTTTAGAAGGAGACATGGAACATACACATATACACATAAATCCATTTGTATAATACACTACTGACCATTAAAATTGCTACACCACGAAGATGCTGTGATATGCAAATGATTAGCTTTTCAGAGCATTCACAAAAGGTTGGCGCCGGTGGCGACACCTACAACGTGCTGACATGAGGAAAGTTTCCAAACGATTTCTCATAGACAAACAGCAGTTGACCGGCGTTGCCTGATGAAACGTTGTTGTGATTCCTCGTGTAAGGAGGAGAAATGCGTACCATCACGTTTCCGACTTTGATAAATGTCGGATTGTAGCCTATCGCGAATGCGGTTTATCGTATCACGACACTGCTGCTCGCGTTGGTCGAGATCCGGTGACTGTTAGCAGAATATGAAATCGGTGGTTTCAGGAGGGTAATACGGAACGCCGTGCTGGATCCCAATGGCCTCGTATCACTAGCAGTCGAGATGACAGGCATCTTATCCGCATGGCTGTAACGGATCGTGCAGCCACGTCTCGATCCCTGAGTCAACAGATGGGGACGTTTGCAGGACAACAACCATCTGCACCAACAGTTCGACGACGTTTGCAGCAGCATGGAGTATCAGCTCGGAGACCGTGGCTGCGGTTACCCTTAACGTTGCATCGCAGACAGGAGCACCTGCGATGGGGTACTCAACGACGAACCTGGGAGCGCGAATGGCATAACGTCATTTTTTCGGATGAATCTAGGTTTTGTTTACAGCATCATGGTGGTCGCATACGTGTTTGGTGACTTCGCGGTGAACGCACATTGGAAGAGTGTATTCCTCATCGCCGTAGTGGTGTATCACCCGACGTGATGGTATGTGGTGCCATTGGCTACACGTCTCGGTCACCCCTCGTTCGCATTGACGGCACTTTGAACAGTGGACGTTGCATTTCTGATGTGGCTCCACCCTTCATTCGACCCCTGCGAAACCCTACATTTCAGCAGGATAATGCACGACCGCATGTTGCAGGTCCTGTACGGGCCTTTCTGGATACAGAAAATGTTCGACTGCTGTCCTGGCCAGCACATTCTCCAGATCTCTCACCAACTGAAAACGTCTGGTCAATGGTGGCCGAGGAAGTGGCTCGTCACAATACGCCAGTCACTACTCCTGATGAACTGTGGTATCGTGTTGAAGCTGCATGGGCAGCTGTACGTGTACACGCCATCCAAGCTCTGACTCAATGCCCATGCGTATCAAGGCCTTTATTACGGCCAGAGGTGGTTGTTCTGGGTACTGATTTCTCAGGATCTATGCACCCAAATTGCGTGAAAATGTAATCACATGTCAGTTGTATTGTAATATATTTGTCCAATGAATACCCGTTTATCATCTGCATTTCTTCCTCGTGTAGCAATTTTAATGGCCAGTAGTGTATATATGTATTTTGGAAGCAGAACTCTGTTTTTGGGTCCCTATCTGATAAGCTATTTATATTTGATAAAATGAATTTTAACCATCACCTACTTATTTGTCCCAACAAGACGTTTTTGTTCTTCCGGTGATGTCTGTCTATTTGACATGAGGTATGATTGTCAGTACTCTTAGACAAATTATGTCAGGTGCTAGTACAATTTCACTGTCCGCTAACTGTGATGAACTTTTAATAAAAATACTTAGTTACATAAAATGTAAATCACAGTTAACATAAAATATAGTAGGGACCTGTTCTACCCTTTGCACATCCGCTCGTAGCGTCAGATCATGTGTCTGGTGAAGTGGTAATTTCGTTTACAGTCCACGACGTAAAGTTATGATTAAAAATCAGAGAACAACTTAAACATCTTCATCTACACTACTGGCCATTAAAACTGCAACACCAAGAAGAAATGCAGATGATAAACGTGTATTCATTGGACAAATACAGTATACTAGAACTGACATGAGATTACATTTTCACGCAATTTGGGTGCATAGATCCTGAGAAATCAGTACCCAGAACAACCACATCTGGCCGTAATAACGGCCTTGATACGCTTGGGCATTGAGTCAAACACAGCTTGGATGGCGTGTACAGGTACAGCTGCCCATGCAGCTTCAACACGATACCACAGTTCATCAAGAGTAGTGACTGGCGTATTGTGACGAGCCAGTTGCTCGGGCACCATTGATCAGGCGTTTTCAATTGGTGAGAGATCTGGAGAATGTGCTGGCCATGGCAGCAGCCGAACATTTTCTGTATCCAGAAAGGCCCGTACAGGACCTGCAACATGCGGTCGTGCATTAGCCTGCTGAAATGTAGGGTTTCACAAGGAACGAATGAAGGATAGAGCCACAGGTCGTAACACATCTGAAATGTAATGTCCACTGTTCAAGGACCGTCAGTGCGAACAAGAGGGACCGAGACGTGTAACCAATGGCACCCCATACCATCACGCCAGGTGATACGCCAGTATGGCGATGACGAATATACGCTTCCAATGTGTGTTCACCACAATGTCGCCAAACACGGATGCGACCATCATTATGCTGTAAACAGAACCTGGATTCATCCGAAAAAATGACGTTTTGCCATTCGTGCACCCAGCTTCGTCGTTGAGTACACCATCGCAGGCGCTCCTGTCTGTGATGCAGCGTCAAGGGTAACCATGGTCTCCGAGCCGATAGTCCATGCTGCTGCAAACGTCGTCGAACTGTTGGAGCAAATGGTTGTTGTCTTTCAAACGTCCCCATCTGTTGACTCAAAGATCGAGACGTGGCTGCACGATCCGTTACAGCCATGCAGATAAGATGCCTGCCATCTCGACTGCTAGTGATAGGAGGCCGTTGGGATCCAGCACGGTGTTCCGTATTACCATCCTGAACCAACCGATTCCATATTCTGCTAACAGTCATTGGATCTCGACCAACGCGAGCAGCAATGTAGCGATACGATAAACCGCAATCGCGATAGGCTACAATCCGACCTTTATCAAAGTCGGAAACGTGACGGTACGCATTTCTCCTCCTTCCACGAGGCATCACAACAACGTTTCACCAGGCAACGCCGGTCAACTGCTGTTTGTGTATGAGAAATCGGTTGGAAACTTTCCTCATGTCAGCACGTTGTAGATGTCGCCACCGGTGCCAACCTTGTGTGAATGCTCTGAAAAGTTAATCATTTGCATATCACAGCATCTTCTTCCTGTCGGTTAAATGTCGCGTCTGTAGCACGTCATTTTCGTGGTGTAGCAATTTTAATGGCCAGTAGTGTATATCTATACTCCAAAAGTGACCTTCCGATGTGTGGCGGAGGGTCCTTTAAGTCACGGATCGTTGGCGGGAAGGATCGGTCGTAAGCATCCGTGTGCGCTCGAATTTGTCTAATTTTTTCAGGATGGTGTTTTTGCTAGATATACTCGCTAGGAAGCTACACCCTGGTCGAGTCTTCTAGGACCGTATGCTCTCGGAACTTTAACAACAGTAGATCACGCCGTGATACACAACAACTCTCTCGCAACGTCTGCCTCTGGAGTTTGCTGACAATCCTCGCGACGCTTTTGCGCTTTCTAAATGTGCCTGCAACGAAACATCTGCCCTTCTTCGGAAATTCTGATCAGTTTGGATTCCGGAGAACTATAGGAACACACGAAGCAATACTGACCAAGATACATTAAGTAAAAGCAAAACTGCATGTATAGCATTTGTAGACCTACAGAAAGTTTTTGATAATGTTCGCAGAGGTGAAATACAGGGAGAGGAATTTGTACAGCGACCAGGTGACAGTCATAAGAGTTGTGGGGCAAGAAAGGGAAGCAGTTGTTGAGAAGGAAGTGAGACTGGGTTGTAGCCTATCACCGATGTCATTCAATATGTTCGCCAGACTCGCAGTGGAGGAAACCAAAGAAAATTCTGGAATGAAAGTACAGGAAAAAGAAATATAAACTTTTAACGTTTTTAACATGGCTGTCAATCAGCGACTGTTGTGTAATACAAAATTTTGGAAAACACATCCCTCGGTCGCGAACACAATTAATTTGTAACCTAGGTTTCGGTGTCACAAGGGACACCTTCTTCTGACTATCTGACGCTGTCAGGTATGACCGCAGCTTTCGTATTTTTTGGTACGTTATGCTGTAATATTTAGTTTTAACTTCGTCCGAAGAAGGTTTCCCTTGTGACACCGAAACCTATGTTACAAATTAATTGTGTTCGCGACTGAGGGGTGTGTTTTTCAAAATTTTGTAGAAAAAAAACTTTCAAGTTTATCAGTGACATTATAATTCTGTCAGAGACAGCACAGAACTTGGAAGAGCAGTTGAACGGAAAGGACAGTATCTTGAAAGGAGAACAAAAGGTGAACATCAACAAAAGAAAATCAAGAATAATGGAATGTAGTCGAATTAAATCAGGTGAAGCTGAGCGAATCAGATTAGGAAACGACACAATTAAAGTAGCAGACATGTTTTGCTATTTGGGCAGCAGCATAACTAATGGCGGCCAAAGTAGAGAAGATATAAAATGTAGACTGGCAATGGCATTAAAATCGTTTCTGAAGAAGAGAAATTTGTTAACATCGAATATAAATGTTCAAACGTGTGTGAAATCTTATGAAATTTAACTGCTAAGGTCATTAGTCCCTAAGCTTACACACTACTTAACCTAAACTATCCTAAGGACAAACACACACACCCATGCCCGAGGGAGGATTCGAACCTCCGCTGGGATCAATCGAATATAAACTGAAGTGTTAGGAAGTCTTTCCTGAAAGTATTTGTATGGAGTGTAGCCATTGGTAGAAGTGAAATATGGGCAATAAACAGTTTAGACAGCAAGTGCATACAAGTTTTTTTTTTAAATGTGGCGCTACAGACGAATGCTGAACATTAGATGGGTAAACCACGTAGCTAATGAAGAGGTACTAAATGCATTTGGAGAAAAAGGAAATTTACGAGGTGCATTCAAGTTCTAAGGCCTCCGATTTTTTTTCTCCGGACTGGAAAGAGATAGAAACATGCGCATTGTTTTAAAATTAGGCCGTGTTCACTGTCAATACGTCACAGAGATGGCAGCACCGTACGGCAGATGGAAGTTTACCGCCAGCAGCGAGAATGAGAACTGTTTTAAATACTTAAAATGGCGACGTTTTCCTTACTTGAACAGCGTGCAATCATTCGTTTTCTGAATTTGCGTGGTATGAAACCAATTGAAATTCATTGACGAAGGAGACATGTGGTGATTGAGTTATGGATGTGTCGAAAGAGCGTCCGTGGGTGCGACAGTTTAATGAAGGCAGAACATCGTGTGACAACAAACCGAAACAACCTCGGGCTCGCACAAGCTGGTCTGACGACATGATAGAGAAAGTGGAGAGAATTGTTTTGGGGGATCGCCGAATGACTGTTGAACAGATCGCCTACAGAGTTGACATTTCTGTGGGTTCTGTGCACACAATCCTGCATGACGACCTGAAAATGCGAAAAGTGTCATCCAGGTGGTGCCAAGAATGCTGACGGACGATGGCTGCCCGTGTGGCATGTTGCCAAGCAATGTTGACGGGCAACGACAGCATGAATGGGACTTTCTTTTCGTCGGTTGTGACAATGGATGTGGATGCCATTTTTCAATCCAGAAACAAAGCGCCAGTCAGCTCAATGGAAGCACACAGATTCACCGCCACCAAAAAAATTTCGGGTAACCGCCAGTGCTGAAAAAATGATGGTGTCCATGTTCTGGGACAGCGAGGGCGTAATCGTTACCCATTGCGTTCCAAAGGGCTCTACGGTAACAGGTGCATCCTACGAAAATGTTCTGAATAACAAATTCCTTCCTGCACTGCAACAAAAACGGCCGGGAAGGGCTGCGCGTGTGCTGTTTCACCAGGCCAACGCACCCGCACATCGAGCTAACGTTACGCAACAGTTTCTTCGTGATAACAACTTTGAAGTGATTCCTCATGCTCCCTACTCACCTGACCTGGCTCCTAGTGACTTTTGGCTTTTTTCAACAATGAAAGACACTCTCCGTGGCCGCACATTCACCAGCCGTCCTGCTATTGCCTCAGCGATTTTCCAGTGGTCAAAACAGACTCCTAAAGAAGCCTTCGCCGCTGCCATGGAATCATGGCGTGAGCGTTGTGAAAAATGTGTACATCTGCAGGACGATTACGTCGAGAAGTAACGCCAGTTTCATCGATTTCGGGTGAGTAGTTAATTAGAAAAAAAAATCGGAGGCCTTAGAACTTGAATGCACCTCGTATTACACGACCTGACTAGGAGAAAGGATCGGTTGATAGGACATGTTCTGAAACGTCAAGGGAACAAATTAGGGGGTAAAAATTGTAGAGGGAGACCAAGAGATGAATACAGTAAGCGGATTCAGAAGAATGTAGGTTGCAATAGTTTTGAAGAGGCTCACCCAGTATAGAGTAGCGGGGGAGCTGCTTCAAACCAGTCTATGAGCACAACAACTGCAAAGTATTGCCTAAGAGTGGACAGCGCCTAAAATTTGTGGAAGAGTGTAGTACACGCTGGAGGTTGTTCTGTGACGTTTTGGGAGTGTTTTTCGTACTACGTCTTGAGCTGACAAATTCGTGCTATTGCTAACACGAACGAGGACGATTATTATAACACTGTCGGTGGCCTAGTCTTGCCCTTTGTTCTGAATCCTCATGGTGCCATGATCACAGGGTTGTGCTGTGCGGGGTAGCCGTGCGGTCTAGGGCACCTTCTCACGGTTTGCGCTGCTGTCCCTGTCGGTGGTTCGAGTCCTCCCTCGGGCATGGGTGTTCGTGTTGTCTTTAGCGTAAGTTAGTTTAAGTTAGATTAAGTAGTGTGTATGCTTAGGGACCGATACCTCGACAGTTTGGTCCCATAGGAGTTGCCACAAATTTCCAAATTTTCATATGTTCTTGGTTCGATGTACACTCAGGAAAACCAAACCACTTTGACTGTCCTGTAAAATCATCCAGTCTGAACTGTACAGAAAATGACTGGGACTAATTTGGACTGGTCAGCAAAATCTCACAGTCTGATTCCCACACGGAATGTCTGGGACTATTTTCGATAGCCCAGTAAAATCACTCTGTCTCAATCCCACAGGGGATGTCTGGGACTATTTTCGAATGGCTGGTAAAATGACCGAGTTTGAATCCCACAGAGAATGTCTGGGACTGTTTTTGATTGGCCTGTAAAATCACCTAGTCCGAATGCCATAAAGAATGTCTGGGACTATTTGAAATATTGGAGGAACATAGCCCCATGGGAATTGAGACGACTGTCAACATTAGAGATGGTATTAGTATGATTTCTCTCTTTGGACGACCAATGTTTTGTTCGTTATGCGTAATTTTACTAAAAGCTTAAGTCTCAGTTTGCATTTTACACTCACTGAAAAAAAAAGAGAAATGAAGCGCCCAGAGCGGGAGGAGGGAACAAAGTAAAACTTCGCGGCTCGAGATTTCATTCCAGTAATTACAAAATAAAGTGAAATTTAGAAGGAACTTGGCGGTACTATAGCTATTTTCAGTACAACCAAAAATTTTCTTTATGTTACAAGGCCCTTTTTACATCGTCACTCAGTTCCTCGACCGTTCAGCGCTTCTGGTTTCCGGGGGAATATATGTAGTAACACACTGACCGCATACGCAAACAAAGCGATCTAAATGAAGTAACACCTGATAGTTATGCGACACACCTAACGTACAGATAATGCAGTTACGATGGTAATGACCAAGTCTACTACGAAAGCTACGGTTGTTCACGCTTGCTTGCCATAGCCTACGGTTCAAAAATGTTCAAATGTGTGTGAAATCTTATGGGACTTAACAGCTAAGGTCATCAGCCCCTAATCTTACACACTACTTAACCTAAATTATCCTAAGGACATCGTGGTCGAGCGGTAGCGTTCTCGCTTCCCACGCCCGGCTTCCCGGGTTCGATTCCCGGCGGGGTCAGGGATTTTCTCTGCCTCGTGATGGCTGGGTGTTGTGTGCTGTCCTTAGGTTAGATAGGTTTAAGTAGTTCTAAGTTCTATGGGACTTATGACCACAGCAGTTGAGTCCCATAGTACTCAGAGCCATTTGAACCATTTTTTTATCCTAAGGACAAACAGACACACACATGCCCGAGGGAGGACTCGAACCTCCGCCGGGACCAGCCGCGCAGTCCATGACTGCAGTAGCCTACGGTACTTTTACAACTCAAGGTATACAATGTCATTCCAGTGAATACAAAATCAAGTCGACTTTGCGAAGAACTTGACGGTATGAGCGCTGTTATCAATATGACATTTCAGGCCCCCTCTGACCGGGTGCATGCACTGATTCGGCGGGAAAGCGTGTCATAAGGTCTTTGTACCATCTCCTGGCCTACACTTGTTGTAACTGATCCTTGATAACCTGGGTACTCACTGGGACAGTGTTGACATCCCTGATGGTCCCTCACATGTTTATAGGGAACGGATCTGAGGTTCTTGTTAACCACAGGAGTACCTCAGCAATAAACAGGCAGTACGCAGACACACGTGACATGTGTGGACGAACATTATCCTGTTGAAAAATGGCACCGTGTTAATGCCATAAGGACCCAGGACGTCCGTGTTGTACCTCTGAGGCGTCAGAGTTTTCTCAATCACTACCAATCATGACCTGAAGTCATACCTAATGGTTCCTCACACTAGAGATGGCGGCTATAGCTGAAACAACCGGTTTTCGGTTATACCGGTTCTTTTGGTCACCAGATTAACCTGACTGCTGAAACCGATCAAACTTATCGGATTCTGAAATAACCAATATTCGCTCGTTTATTTGCTATTGTTTTCAGTTATTCACGAAGACATCGAACAAGGACTGAAAAATATTGATGAGGATGGAGTACGAGATCTCGGTCCATACAGGGTTGAGGCTGTGCCAGAAATCTGTGTCATTGTCTCCAGCCAAGATGGCAAAGGTGGAGGGCGATGGGACGGCGAGAGGAAAAGGGTCACAAGTTGATGACTTTTGCTACTGCGTCACTTTTGGATGACAGCAATTTTTTATCTTGAAGTAACAGCAAAATTAAGTATATACGCTTCTGATACCGTAAGCTTGGGGGCGATCTGTAGTATTACGAACACTGAATAAATTCTCAGCTGCCAAAATCGCTAAAATCATTTATTCATATTTACGTTGCCTTATTCGGATCTATGTTTACATCGTTACAGAGATCGAAGGTGGCAACAGAGGTTTGCCATAAACGGTCATCTATATAGATAAATGGTTTTAGCGACATTGGCAGTTGAGAATTTATTCAGTTAATGTCTGAAGTTTATAGGACATTGATAAAATTATAGATGTATCAATCAAATTTAGCTTCTCTCCCCAGTGGCACTGTGCATGTTTTCTTGTTGTATGATGTCGCAAGTCTGTCGTGCCTCTGGTCATTTTTAACTTTTAAAGGTTGTGAAGCATTGTACTTCCCTGCTACCGTACTTCGTAACATTCGTACTAGGGACGGTACCATTCTGCAGTACAGCCGTTGTCTGAGGACGACAGTGAGAAACTGCTGTATGACCAGGTGGGAGTATGTCTCGCACATTGCACGCACATGCTTACCGTCTGATGCACCACACTGTGTGGCAACGGGTACACCGTTTGGTCAGCAGTACCGTGCTGATCCATTCGTCGTTTCCAACTGTCCTCATTCTTATTGAAATTGGACTGATATATTCCACACTGAAGTGCCGAAGAAACTGGTACAGGCATGCGTATTCAAATACAGAGATACATAAACAGGCAGAATACGGCGCTGCGGTCGTCAGCGCCTATATAAGACAACAAGTGTCTGGCGCGACAGTTAGATCGGTTACCGCTGCTACAATGGCAGCTTATCAAGATTTAAGTGGGTTTGAAAGTGTTGTTATAGTCGGCGCACCAGCTATGAGACACAGCATCTCTAAGGAAGCGACCGAAGTGGGGATTTTCCCATACGACCATTTCACGAGTGTACCGTGAATATCAATAATCTGGCAAAACATCAAATCTCCGACATCGCTGCGGCCGGAAAATATCCTGCAAGAACGGGACCAAAGACTCTTCCACAAATTGCTTCAGATCTCAGTGCTGCGGTGTCAACAAGTGTCAGGGTGCGAACTACTCGACGAAACATTATCGATATGGGCTTTCGAAGCCGAAGGCCCACTCGTATACCCTTGATGACTGCGCGACACAAAGCCTTACGCCTCTTGATATGTGTGTGTGTGTGTATGCATTCCTAAGGGACCAAACTGCTTCTGTCATCGGTTCCTAGACCTACACACCATCTAAACTAACTTAAACTAACTTATGCTAACAAGGGAACCTCCCCATCGCACCCCCCTCAGATTTAGTTATAAATTGACACAGTGGATAGGCCTTCAAAAACTGAACACAGATCAATCGAGAAAACAGGAAGAAGTTGTGTGTAACTATGAAAAAATAAGCAAATTATACAAACTGAGTAGTCCAAGTGTAAGATACGCAACATCAAGGACTGTGTAAGCTGAGGAGCGCCGTGGTCCCGTGGTTAGAGTGAGTAACTGAGGAACGAGAGGTCCTTGGTTCGAGTCCTCCCTCGAGTAAACATTTTACTTACTTTATTTTCGCAAAGTTACGATCTGACCGTTGATTCATTGACGTCTCCGTTCACTGTAATAAGTTTAGTGTCTGTGTTTTGCGACCGCACCGCAAAACCGTGCGATTTGTAGACGAAATGACGTGCCTCTCCAATAGGAACCGAAAACATTTGATCGCAAATTCATAGGTCAACCGATTCCTCCACAGGAAAACACGTCTGAAATATTCTATACGACACTGGTGACGGCATGTGCTTCACATTACAGGAATATGTTGTCGACCCACCTAACTTGCACACTTGGCGAATGGGTAAAAAGTTTCTTCTACCTTGCCCGATTTAGGTTTTCTTGTGGATGTGATAATCACTCCCAAAAAAGTGATGAAGACGTAAGAGTTTGTCACATAAACTGCAACAAATGAATGCAAGTTTCACAGTCGCACAGTTTTCCCTGTGCTCTGTCAAAACATACGTTTTTAACGTTTTCAAGTCTTTCCGTGTGTAGACCGTCAAATCCTGCATGTGTCCAAGCAAATCTGAACATGTCCTGGAATTTTGGAGAGCGAAGTTGATCATGTCTGAGTGCATGAACTTTGATAATTGTCTGAAAATAAAAAATTAAAACTTTTCACTCGAGGGAGGATTGAACCAGGGACCTTCCGTTCCGTAGCTGCTCGCTGTAACCACGGGACCACGGTGCTCATCAGTGTACACGTACCATGATGTGGCTTATCTTGGACACGGACTACTCAGTTTGTATATTTTGCTTATTTTTTTCATAGTTCCATACAACTTCTTCCTGTTTTCTCGATTGATCTGTGTTCAGTTTTTCATGGCCTATCCCTGTGCCAACTTATAACTAAATCTGAGGGGGGTGCGATGGGGAGGTTCCCTTGTAAGAACAGCACACACACCCATGCCCGAGGGAGGACTCGAACCTCCGGCGGGAGGGGGACTCCTGATGGCTGGAAACATGTTGCCTGGTAGGACGAGTCTCGTTTCAAATTCTGTCGAGCAGATGGACTTGTGTGGGTATGTACGAATCCTTAGACCCTGCACGTCTGCAGGGGACTGGTGCAACCTCTGTAATGGTGTGGGGCGTGTACTGTTGAACTGATATGGGACCCCTGATACGTCTAGATACGACTATGACAGGTGAAACGTACGAAGGCATCCTGTCTGATCACCTGCATCCATTCATGTCCTTTGTGCATTCAGACGGACTTGGGCAATTCCAGCAGGACAATGCGGCACCCCATACGTCCAAAAATGCCACAGAGTGTCTTCAGGAAAGATTCTTCCAACTCTTTCGTTGTCCACGAAATTTCCCAAACATGAACACTATTGAGCATATCTGGGATGCCTTGCAACGTGCTGTTCAGAAGAGACCATCTTCTTACGGATTTATTGACAGCCCTGCAATATTAATGGTGTCAATTCCTTCCAGCGCAATTTCAGACAATAGTCGAGTCCATGCCATGTCATGTGCTCGCGGGGGCCCCTAGACGATATTAGGCAGGTGTACAAATTTCTTTGGCTCTCCAGTATAAAACCGCACAGTATTTCAAAGCATTGGGATTTTTACGAATATACAATACTATGTTTTCTAAAAAGCGTCATTTGAAACCCAAGAAATCTAGCACTGCTGCTAAGCTAAATTGATCGCTAACTTTTTTACCCGGTTATTAGCAAAAAATTGAAAATAACCGGTTATAGACCAAAGAAATACCGAAAAACACAGGTTATACAAGAATAAAATACCAAGAACAGTTTCAAGCGGTCGGTTTTTTCCGTCACTACCTCATACCACGACGCAACCTGTGGAAGAAAGGTCCTCTCCCCTGGTTGGTCTCATACCCCGAACAATGATAATCTGGATTAGTGCTGAACTGGATTGATCGCTAAGGACAATGCAACGCCATCCATCAACTGTCCAGCCTTCCCGATCATTGCGCCAATCCAAATGGAGGCATTTGTGTTGTGGAGCTAACGGCGGCCAATGAATGAGACGGTAATTAGCTAATGTGGCTGCTACTGGATTCTGACCGTTGGTGCTGGATGACACAAAATGTTGCTGTGATTCCATTTCTCCGACAGCAGGTGTAGATGTGATGATGTGGTGCACAGTACGGCAATCCTCCTTCGTGATGGTCAGATACGGTCAGCTAGAAGCTTGATGAGGAGTATGCCTGCCCTTACGTTACCATTTAGTCCAACGTCCCAATGCCCCACAATTCTGGATATTACACAGTTCGACCAGTCAGCAAAATGGAGACTGTGAAGTGCTGAAACATTGTCTCACACGAGTATGTGGCATCTCCATGCCGTTCACAGTGGTCACTCAACATCTGAGCTGCTGACGCCCCTTATACACCGTACCGGGCGTTGACTTCCTCAGAACAGGCCTCAAGAGGGCCAAACGGCACCGACCGACCGCCATCTCACCCTCAAACGATAGGTCTGCGGATACAGGGCAGCATGTGGTCAGCACACTGCTCTCCTGACCGTTGTCAGTTTTCATGACGTCAGCTGCTACTCCTCAATGAAGTAGCTTCTCAGTTGGCCTCACACGGGCTGAGGGCACTCCGCTTCGTAACAGCACTCGGCAGACCCAGACGGTGAGCCATCCAAGTGCTAGCCCAGCCCGACAGCCCTTAACTTTGGTGATCTCACAGCGACTACACTCATGCTCATAAATTAACGATAATCGCAGAATGTGATGCCACACAACGTGGTACTACACAAAACTGGCGCTAACAGCATAGGCACATAGGGAACACACACGACACAGATCTGCAAGTCTACGGTATTGGTGTTAAGTTGAGAAAACCGTCCCGAAACACATGTGCTACAAAACGCCACTGTTTCCTGCGCATGTACCCCGACATCAAGATGGGATATGATCACCATGCAAACGTACACAGGCCGCACAACGGGTTGGCATACTCTGGATCAGGTGGTCGAGCAGCTGCTGGGGTATAGCCTCCCCATTCTTGCACTAGTGCCTCTTGGAGCTCCTGAAGTGTCGTAGGGGTTTGAAGACGTGGAGTGATACGTCGACCGAGAACATCCCAGACGTGCTCGATGGGGTTTAGGTCTGTAGAACAGGCAGGCCACTCCATTCGTCTCATATCTTCTGTTTCAAGGTACTCCTCCACGATGTCAGCTCGTGGGGCCGTGCGTTATCATCCATCAGGAGGAAGGGGGGCCCACTGCACCCCTGAAAAGGTGGACATAGTGGTGGAAAATGACTTCCCGATACACCTAACCTGTTACAGTTCCTCCGTCAAAGACATGCAGGGGTGTACGTGCACTAATTCTAAACCCACCCCACACCATCAAACCACGATCTCCATACAGGTCCCTTTCAGTGACATTAAGGGGTTCGTATCTGGTTCCTGGTTCACGCCAGATGAAAAGCCGGTGAGAATCACTGTTCAGACTATACCTCAACACAATCTGGGACCACTGTTCCAGTGACCATGTACTGTGTTCTTGACACCAAGCTTTACGGGCTCTCCTGTGACCAGGGGAGTGGAATGCACCTTGCAGGTCTCCCGGCGAATAAACCATGTCTGTTCAGTCGTCTGTGTGTCTGGAGACAACTGCTCCAGTGGCTGCAATAAGGTCCCGAGCAAGGCTACCTGCTGTACTCCGTGCCCGTCTGCGGGCACTGATGGTGAGATATCGGTCTTCTTGTGGTGTTGTAACTGTGGACGTCCCGTACTGTAGCGCCTGGACACGTTTCCTGTCTGCTGGAATCCTTGCCATAATCTTGAGATCACACTTTGCGGCACACGGAGAGCCCGTGCTACGACCTGCTGTGTTTGACCAGCCTCCAGGCGCCCTAGTATCATATCCCTCATAACGTCATCAATATGAGTTCTGTGAGCCTATTTCAACACACAGTCACCATTAGAACGTCTGAAAACGTCTGCACACTTACTCGCTGCACTGTACTCTGACAAGCACCAAGACACCTCTGCATATGTGACTGTTGCCAGCGCCACTGTGCGACGACCGCAGGTCAAATGCACTGCATGGTCATACCTCGAGGTGATTTAAACCTGCAGGCCGCCCACCAGAGCTTTGTTGCACCATGTATCAGCATCATCCTTAATTTATGAGCATGAGTGTAGTATTACTTATGTGGCAAGACTGTTGGCTCAGTAGGTTTGGCAATAACACCAAACATGTACAACACTAATGCAGTCTGGAGTCCGTCCTACCTGTCAAAATAATTTCAGTTCTAATCATTTACATACCCACTGATGGTGTGACGAAGTTATATTTACATCCAAGCAGTGCTTCTAGGTGCTTCGATTTTTTGTCAGGGAGCGCATTTAAGTAAGAGAGACAGGCATAACATTTTGGCGTCGAAATCTTGGGTCCAGAAAGTGCATTTTATCTTCCTAGTCCCGTAACCAGCGTCTAGAGGTGTAGAGGTCCACTTGTGAGAGGCTCTGTATACAGGAGAATAGCAAACATCAGTAATGAAGCACCGATAAAGTCTGTTACTGGAGGGACCTAACAGGTATTTGTAAATTTAATGAGTTCTTCGGAGATACGCCGGTCGCTGGGACAGGGGGCACAAAAGACAGAGTCAGGGAAGGGGGGGTGGGGGGGGGTGGAGATCGAGAAAAAACAAAAGAGAATCGAAGTCTGGGAAGAGGGGAACGGCAAGATGGAGTAGCATTCGGCGTTGCTCCGATGCAGCTGTTATCGGGAAATATGGGGGCGGAATGGCTTCCGCGTGATTGGCTGCCGGGGTAACGATGTGACGTCATTACGGCCGGTCGGCCCGCCTGTTAAGGTTGAGGATCGCGTCGTCCCTCTCATCGCTTTCTGCGAAGAAGAACTTCACGATTCTCTCCTCTTGCGAAAGCGCTCTCGTCTTGAGTGGTAGCGAAAGGTGGAAGGGGCGATTTGCTACAAGCTGGTCCTCTCTCGTTATGTGCACGTTCTCTGGCACACAATAACAACAATCGTTCCTGTTCGGTTCTAATAACAACTGCACCACACGTTAATGCCATGGTATTACCCTGAAGAATTAAAGTCTTGCCTTGTTGCTTGTGACCTCCTGGACAATTTCTGTTTCTTTGAAACAAATTTCATTGGTGTTGACGTATATATCATGCAGCTAGCAACATATTTTACTAGAAGTATATACAACGGAGAACCAAAAGATAACGACTACGTGCTTAGGAACATATTGGGCCACCTCCGGAAGGGAGTAACAGTTTCTCCGTGGCATAAATTCGACAAGTCCACGGTAGGTTTTCGGAAGTATCTCGCATGTAATGCCGAAGCACACGTCACGCTATTGATATTTGGTTGTTTTCTCGGAATCGTCTTGAATGGTTAATTACGTCACTTTAGGGTAAGAGCATGCTTTCTTTCCCTCGTGGCTGGCAGTATAGAAATAAGCGAAACTGAAATTCAGATAATTTGAAAACCCACTAAAATGCTCCATTTGGGTCACGTGACGTCACTGGCTTACATGCTGCTAATGCAATTTATGGAGGTTTGTTCTGTCTACGCAAGTAATTGCAAGGCGGTTTGTTTCTTGCCATATGCGTTTCGCTTCTTTTATTTATGAAGGATCATCAGTTGCCTGTAATACATTTTTTCTTTTTATACATACAGTAAATGTATAATGTGGTAGTTACAACGTGTTATTATGTTTCATTTTGTCACGTTTTTCCCTTGTTTTCAATTTAGGAAAAAATTTTGTAGATCAGATTTCGAGATATTAAATTATCGATTTGTGTTATTTACGATTTGTAATGTTATTAGTCCATATGTGTGCTCCACATGCTCCAGTTTGCCGATTTCTAGCGTTTCTTCACCTGTATGCATCACATCACTTGCGCTTTTCATTTTGTTATTAACATGTGTGTATTTACAGTGTGTAGTGTTGCCAACGGTCGCTGAGTGTTTATCTTTCGTCTATTGTTGGTGCTGTGCTATGGTCTAATATTCTTCATCTGCTTTGTGTATATTTGCGTCTATGTGTGTTTTGTTACGTGTGAATGTGTCGTTTCTTCTGAATGTCGTTTGTGTTTGAATCTTGTTTGTGTGTTTGTGTGTGTGTGTGTGTGTGTGTGTGTGTGTGTGTGTGTGTGCGAGAGAGAGAGAGAGAGAGAGAGAGAGAGAGAGAGATAAAGACGAGGGAGGAGAGGAAGATTCATTAATTATTTACTCCGGTGATGTTTCAGATTTCCGTTTCTTATTGTTCTAGTGGCTGACATGATCAGTCAGTTGTTGCTTATATTCATTTGGTCATTAACTACTTTCTTTGTAAGGGCTGTTTGTGTGTGAAAGTTTTTTGTAGTGTCTGGAGTTTTTTGTTGTGATTCTTCACTCTAATAATTTTCCAGTCCTGTTCCATGTTTTATCAGCTGCTTGGCAAAGGTAGTATGGCTATTTTGATACTTCCAGCTTCTTTTACCGTATGTTCTTTATAATTATTGATTTAGCAAGTGGTTGGATGAAGCATGCATTGTTATATCTGTGGCTGTTGGCTTTCTCAAGATGTTATATAGTAGTTTTTCTTTTAATTTCTTTGTCGTGTTGTTTTGTGTCTGAAGTTTCCTGTTTTGCTCTTTCTTTGACACGGTGATTATATTGTTAGTTTCTTTGTTCACTAGTTCTCGTGTTAGCCGCATTATTACTGTGTTATTGTCTAGTTTATCTTCCTCTGTCCATCACCGGTAGCTGAGTGGTCAGCGTGACGGAATGTCATTCCCAAGGTCCCGGGTTCGATTCCCGGCTGGGTCGGAGATTTTCTCCGCTCAGGAACTGGGTGTTGTCCTAATCATCATCATTTCATCCCCATCGACACGCAGGTCGCCGAAGTGGCGTCAAATCGAAAGACTTGCACCAGGCGAACGGTCTACCCGACGGGAGGCCCTGGCCACACGACATTTCATTTCATCTTCCTCTGTCACGATGCTTTCTTTCCTATGTAGTGGTCATCTACTGACGTTGGGTTTCAGCCCTTTCTCTAACAGCTGTGTTTCTTTCTCTGTTAAGTCGATATCTGTGAGGTTTATTAGTTTTGGGTGAAATTGTGGTGGTGGGTTTGTTGTGCTTTGTCGTGTTTTCCTTTCTGGTTGTTTTTGTTGGTGAGTGTTCTAATTTTTGGTTTGTGTTTGTTCTGTATATACTGAAGTGTTCTTGCTGAGATGTGTTCAGTTTTTATTATGTTGATAATCACTGTTGAGTTGCAGATAACTAAAAATGTATATCACATAACATTTTATTGAGCATGGATATCTTGGTATAAAGCGATTGGATTTCATCTTCAAACGAAGTCTTTTCTGCAAATGATATCGTTCTTTGTGCTACCAACAAGTTGTTTCAGACCTTAGAATTATACGATTTATTTCGTAAGCCTGATTAAATATGCTGTGCTGGTTGATCTTGTGGAATGTGAGATGGATATTCTTGAAACGGGTGTATAAATTGACTGGAAATCCCTGACATGGATAGCCACAAGCAATGGTTACAGCACCTATGTAGCACAAAGACTCAATAAAAAAATCAAAATACAACTAAACAAAAAATGAAAACAAGGGGAGAACACAAAAAACCGAAAAACCCCACAGACGCTATTGTTTTGGTTGGCAGGAGAGCCAACACCGCGTTACTAGAGGAGGCCGAAAGGCACGCGTTTTAGCTCACGCAGGCTGGCGTGAGGTCTGGAACAGGACAAGGAAATTAGAATTTAGAAAAACGGACGTAGCTGGTGGAATACTTAACTTTAATCCATTAATGGTGAACGTCGGTCTGGACGGTACATGATTCACAATATCAATGGTAACTGATAATGGTGCCTTGCTAGGTCGTAGCAAATGACGTAGCTGAAGGATATGCTAAACTATCGTCTCGGCAAATGAGAGCGTATTTTTTCAGTGAACCATCGCTAGCAAAGTCGGTTGTACAACTGGGGCGAGTGCTAGGAAGTCTCTCTAGACCTGTCGTGTGGCGGCGCTCGGTCTGCAATCACTGATAGTGGCGACACGCGGGTCCGACGTATACTAACGGACCGCGGCCGATTTAAAGGCTACCACCTAGCAAGTGTGGTGTCTGGCGGCGACACCACAGCTATAATACACAGAAACGCAAAATAGTAACACTAATGACACGCCTAACTCAAACAAATGGTACACTTTAACATACAAACACAAATCAACACGCAGGGTAGCAAATACATTAAGGAAATAGGGATTACACATTGCTTACAAAAAAGGAAATACTCTTCAATCATATTTACAAACAACAATAGACCAACCAATGTACCAATGAGTAGCTGTATATCAGTTGGAGTGCCAAGGATGTGAATCAGTATATCTGAGAATGACAGGCAGGAATTTCAAAACTGGGTATAAAGAATAAATAAAAAGTTGTAAGTATGAAAAGAGCCACTCTAACCTTGCCAAACAGCTGATAAAATATGGATATGAACGTCCAAGGTGGAACAAGGCATGAAAATTATTAGAGTGAAGTATCACAACGAACTACTCCTGACATTACAAATAAAATTTTCAAGCAGAAAGAGCCCTTGCAAGGAAAGTAATCAATGACCAAATGAATACAAGCAAAATCTCACTGATTCATGTTAGTCACTAAAACAATAACAAACAGAAATCTGAAACAAAAACCGAGTAATTAATGAATCGACCTCACCTCCCCCTTATCTCTCTCTCTCTCTCTCTCTCTCTCTCTCTCTCTCTCTCTCTGTGTGTGTGTGTGTGTGTGTGTGTGTGTGTGTGTGTCCACACAAACACACACACACACACACACACACACACACACACAGAACTATTCTCACAAGAAACGACACATTCACACATAGCAAACGACACATACAAACGAACACACACAAAAATATGAACGTTACGCAAAACACAAACAAGAGACGAAAAAATAAACACTCCACGACAGTTGGCAACGCTGCACGCTGTAAACACACAAAAATTGATCACAAAATGAAAAGAGCAAGTGATGTAATATATGTGGATGAAAAAACGCTGGAAATCGGCCAACTGGAGCATGGGGCCAAAAGAATGCATCTCAAGGACCACAAATAAATAAAAAAAATAATAAAAAAACGAAAATTTAATATCACGAAATCTGGTCTACAAAAGTTGTTTCCAGTCTGGAAAACAAGAGGAAAAACGTTACAAAATGAAATATACTAACACATTGTAACAACCACATAATCTATTTATCATATGTATAAAAATAAACATGTATTACAGGCAACTGAAGATGCTTCATAAATAACAGATGCGAAACGTGCATGGGAAATAACAGACTGCTTTTCATTTAGTTGTGTAGGTGAAACGTACTGCCAAGAAATTTGAAGTAAATAAGGAACGACGGAAAACGGAAAGATTGTAAGTCTACGTTCACAAGATTGGTCCTCTCGCAGCAAGGGTGGCTTTTTCCGCTCAATACTGTCGTCTTCTTAGCTTTACGTTATTCGTAATATATTTATGTAAGAGCTTTAAATTCTATATAATATTACATTTTAATATCTATTTTCATTTATTGTCTTCATTTTAAACCACGTCAATTTTAAGTGAATCACAAGGGTGGTGTTTGGAAACTTTGTATGATGCCTGTTGTAGCACTTATTCTGAAGAATCTAAGCAAATATTTAACAGTTTACGACCACATAATTCTTTCCAAACAAGTCGTAGAAGGCAATATTTGCCACTTTCAAGTGTCTGCATTGAGAGTGTTGTAAAGCTATATCTTTCGACAAAAAGAACACTTGAACACTTGCTCGCAAAAGGCAATGGTCCCGAGTTCGAGTCTCGGTTTAGCACACAGTTTTAATCTGCCAGGTAGTTTAAAAATTGAACTTTGCTTGGAAACTACGAGGAAATGTAGTAAGACTAAGGTATCACGATACAATGAAAGTTGGTCCTGCTTAAGTATTTTTAAATTATGGTATTAAGTATGCAGCAGAACAACAGATACCATAAAATTCTGCTACTTCAGCTGCATATATTATAAACATAATTTCTTCGTGGTTTAAATTAATGATCTGGAGGAACAGAAAAACTGCAATGTTTGAAGATGTTGATGGCAAACACGATGGTGCTCTTCTATTCCTCAAGGGCATTATTACGATGTCTGGAAATTTGAGAACTGAGAAAAGGAATATCCCGAAAGCAGTAGTAGTTTTGGGAACAATCACAGCAATTAATAATCAGAATTATCTTCTGAATGAAGAAGTTTTCAGTTTGTTTTATTGTACTGGCTTGGACAAGTTACCCTGGAAAACTTTTTCTGCACGATCTGAGAAAAATAATCCAGACCCATTTTCTCTCAGTTTGAAGACAATTCTGCCACCTTTTGCTGTGTCACAGTGCTTCCGTCCCAGTCACCATGCAATGCAGTTTTCACGTTTCTTATTTCCGAAACATAATTATCGGCATTGTTTTTGAACAAAGACGGGATCATAAACGCACTTTCGAAAGGTTGCAGCCATCAGCCTTTACATAATTGCTTTCCATTGCTATTAAAAGTTCTAAATGCATTTTCCAACGTTAAATAAATCAACTGTTTGCGGAAAAACGCTAGTTACTTCAGGTAACACTGCTCTAAGACACGGATACTTACTAGCCTGTGACATCACCTGAACTTCAGCCAATAACAGAATGTTTTCGATCAGTGAGCAAACATTGAGATTTAACGATTTTTTAAAGCTTTACTTACACAAAAATAGTTATTTTGGGAGAATATCGAAGAAAAAGGCCATTTGAATGTTGTAATCATTCAGAATAACTGTCTGAACCATACTTTTTAACAAAGGAGCATAGCCTATTCCTGAAAACTGCGGGCTGGTGCCCGATAGGGTATGTATTCCATTGGGCTCAGATCAAACGGATTTAATGGCCAAGACCTCAACTTAACTTCACTATCATGCTCCTTAAATCACTGCAGCACGATTGTGGCTTTGTGACACAGGCAGTTATCCAGTGGGAAGATGCCGTCGACGTATGGGAAGACATCGAGCACGAAGGAATGCAGAGCGTCTGCAATAATGTTCAAGAAGCCCACAGCTGTCACTGCGTCCGGGCGGCTGACCATAGCGATATACTCCCCCCTACCGTTCAGCGTCCGTGGCACAGTCCAAGAAGTCTGTTCAAACAATTTCGGAACATTCGTTATTTCGCGCGAATGGTTTGTTGGAGCGAAATGCGGTTGGCATCCTTGCACACGCCTATGTTTAATGTGTAACTCCGGCAGTTTGATTGTTGTACGCCTGTTAGTGATTGTTCAGCGCTGTATTGAGTAGAACGTTGTGTCGCACAGTTTGCGAATTTCTAGATGGCAGAGTTAGAGGAGCAACGCGTCTGTATTAAATTTTGCGTGAAACACAAGAAAATACAGGGTGATTCAAAAAGAATACCACAACTTTAGGAATTTAAAACTCTGCAACGACAAAAGGCAGAGCTAAGCACTATCTGTCGGCGAATTAAGGGAGCTATAAAGTTTCATTTAGTTGTACATCTGTTCGCTTGAGGCGCTGTTGACTAGGCGTCAGCGTCAGTTGATGCTAAGATGGCGACCGCTCAACAGAAAGCTTTTTGTGTTATTGAGTACGGCAGAAGTGAATCGACGACAGTTGTTCAGCGTGCATTTCGAACGAAGTATGGTGTTAAACCTCCTCATAGGTGGTGTATTAAACGTTGGTATAAACAGTTTACAGAGAATGGGTGTTTGTGCAAAGGGAAAAGTTCTGGACGGCCGAGAACGAGTGATGAAAATGTAGCACGCATCCAGCAAGCATTTGTTCGCAGCCCAGGAAAATCGACTCGCAGAGCTAGCAGAGAGCTGCAAATTCCACAATCAACTGTATGGAGAGTCCTACGAAAAAGGTTAGTTATGAAACCTTATCGTCTGAAATTGGTTCAAGCACTGTCTGCAGCTGATAAGATCAAAAGAATCGATTTCTGTGATTTTATCCTTGCTCAAATGGAAACAGATGAATCTTTCGTTTCAAAGATTGTGTTTAGTGATGAAGCAACTTTCCACACTAACGGGAAAGTCAACCGTCACAATGTCTGTATATGGGGCACTGAGAATCCGCGGGAAACAACTCAGTATGAACGTGACTCGCCTAAGGTGAACGTTTTCTGTGCCATTTCAGCCAATAAAGTTTTTGGTCCCTTTTTCTTCGAAGGTGCTACTGTAACTGGACTACAGTATCTGGAGATGTTAGAGAATTGGCTGTTCCCTCAGCTCGAACAAGAAGCACAACAATTCATATTTCAGCAGGATGGAGCGCCACCACATTGGCACATCTGTCCGTAACTACCTGAACGTCAACTACCTGAGGCGATGGATCGGCCGCCAGGCAGCCCGTGACAGAGCACTTCATCACTGGCCTCCAAGAAGCCCTGATCTTACCCCCTGCGATTTCTTCTTATGGGGGTATGTTAAGGATATGGTGTTTCGGCCACCTCTCCCAGCCACCATTGATGATTTGAAACGAGAAATAACAGCAGCTATCCAAACTGTTACGCCTGATATGCTACAGAGAGTGTGGAACGAGTTGGAGTATCGGGTTGATATTGCTCGTGTGTCTGGAGGGGGCCATATTGAACATCTCTGAACTTGTTTTTGAGTGAAAATAAACCTTTTTAAATACTCTTTGTAATGATGTATAACAGAAGGTTGTATTATGTTTCTTTCATTAAATATACATTTTTAAAGTTGTGGTATTCTTTTTGAATCACCCTGTATTTGCAGAGACACACCAAATCATGCAGGAAGCCTACGGTAATGAATGCGTAAGCCGTACTCGGTGTTACGAATGGTTCACACGGTTGAAAAATGGCCGGACGGAAGTTAAAAGATGACTCTCGTTCAGGACGCCCGACGACGCTCGTGTCAGGGAAGTCAGTGAAATTGTGCGTGTCAATTGACGACTGACTGTCTTACAGATTGCAGAAGAATGTAACATTTCAGTTCGATAATGTCACGAAATCCAGACACGGCATCTTTGAATCCATCGTGTTGTTGCGAAGTCCGTCACACGGCTCATGTCTCAAGACAAGAAAGACCATCCCCTCGCCGCGCTTGTAGCCGCGCGGTCTCGGGCGCATTGTCACAGTTCGCGTCCCCCCCCCCCCCCCCCGCACCTCCCCCCGCTCCCCGCTCCCCGCTCCCTTCGGAGGTTCGTGTCCTCCGTCGGACAAGAGTGCGTGTGTCGCCCTTAGCGTAAGTCAGTTTAAGTTAGATTAAGTAGTATGTAAGTCTAGGGACCGATGACTTCAGCAATTTGGTCCACCACCACCTACCTTCGCCTCGCAACTGGTGAAGAGCTTTTGGATCGTGCAAATGAGAAAGCGATATTCCTTAAGAGAATCATGAGATGTGGGTTATGATGTCGAGGCGAAGATTCAGTCTTCCTACACCGTCACACCTGTGATGGTGTTTTCAACAGCTGCAGCAGTCATGTCTGGTGTGACGAGAATTCCCACGCTACTCACAACGGTGGCCACCAGCAACGATCCTCTGTCAACTTACGGGCGGACATTTGACAGCTCACCTTAGAGGACTTTATTTTCTGGCTCGCCGGTAGCTGCGAGATGTGTTGCCAGAATTCTTGGAGACTGTACCCTCTGCTGTCCGCGAACAGTCGTGGTTTCAACACAATAGTGCACCAATCCACTTCGATGTTAATGTCCGTCAACACCTGAAGAATACATACTCTCATAGTCAGATTGGGAGGACGTGTCCCAGGGCCAAAGCGTTCGCAATGTCTCACATCTCTGGACTTTTCCCTCTGGGGTTACTTCGAAACGTTGGTGTCGAAAACCGCATAGAAATAAATGAAGGCCTACTTGTTAGTGTCTAATCCGCATGTCTCCTGGTGCAACAGACACCGGGGATCTTTGAGAGAGTGCGGCTGAACTTCATGCACCGTTGCCATACGTGCAGTGGCGGATACACAAAAACCTCAGCGAGGGGGCACTAAAGCTATCTTGAGCTACCTTTACTTTTACCGTAATACAAAATAAACAAGTCACATGCAAAGTTTAAAAAAGTTTTATCTAAACTGATTGTACACATATACAAGACAATGCCATCGTATGATATAAACAAGTTACAATTGTGGCTCTCTTCCTTAAATGATGAATTCTATACATCTATTCTTCCTGGCAAATTGGTTAATTACATCGTCAATGGGAGATCAATGTCAGGGTGAGCGTTCAACAGAGCTAAGCCATTAAGTCGACCCTCCTTCATTGTCGACCTCGGCCATGTCTTTGTTCACCGCAATGTTGAAAAACGTCTTTCTACTGTAGCAATAGACGCATGTAGACAAGCAAATATTTCGTAGAACGTATGCGAAGTAGGAAAGTCAGATCTAGGACAAACAGTCAACGCTTGCAGGGCGTTTATGCTCGTTTGCTTGCGTTGAAAAATCTCTCCCATTACTCTCTTATTAATCACAAAACAGTAGAATATTCGCGACTTTTCTCGAACAAATGCCAGACAGAATAACTTATCAAGAGGGAAAAGTCCAGAGATGTCAGACATTGCGAACGCTTTGGCCCTGGGACACGTCCTCCCAATCTGACTATGAGAGTATGTATTGGCCGACTTTTCTCGTAGCTATGTGTATTAGCTATCTATGTGTCAGACAGAAACGTATAAAATGGGATGACGCGGATGCGTGTCTTACATAGGGAAGTACAACTACTCCATAACTCGATTCAGTCGAGTCGACTGACGAAAGAAACAAACGAGTAGCGTGCGGGCTGATTGGTGGGGTAGGAGCGGGTGGCAATGCTGACGGCCCCACAAGCGGGCGGCGCAAGCGCACGTCCCCCCCCCCCCCCTCCCGCCCCATCCCTCAATATGTATCAGCCACTGCATACATGAAGTAAGACTGGCGGCCGTCATTTTGAGCAATTTCTATGAGCTACGCTCTTATTATGGGGTGTACGCTGTGTATGTCCGTAACACAGTAAATATGCACTTCTGAATCCACTATCAGCGGTTTCAATTTCATACAAAAGGTTTGAGACACCCTGCATATGTTCCTTAACAGGTCAGATGTTCGCCACGCCATCAGAAGGCATTCAGTCTCGCGGTGGCGGTAGCCAGTGTGTCCCGACTCATCGGCGTATGAAACTTGCCCTAATCTGCACTCATGCTCATAAATTACGGATAATGCTGATACATGGTGAATCAACGTTCTGGTGGGCGGTTTGTGGGTTTAAATCACCTCGGGGTATGAGCATGCGGTGCATCTGACCTGCGGTCATCGCACGGTGGCGCTGGCAGCAATCCACATACGCAGAGGTGTGTTGGTGCATGTCAGAGTACAGTGCAGCGAGTAAGTGTGCAGACGTTTTCAAACGTGCTAATGGCGACTGTGTGTTGAAAATGGCTCAAAGAACACATACTGATGACGTTATAAGGGGCAGAATACTAGGGTGACTGGAGGCTGGTCAAACCCAGCAGTTCGTAGCAGAGGCCAACGTGTCCAGGCGCTACAGTACGTGACGTCCACGGTGTACAACACCACAAGAAGACCGATATCTCACCATCAGTGCCCGCAGATGGCCATGGAGTACTGCAGGTAGCCTTGCTTGGGACATTACTGCAGCCACTGGAACAGTTGTCTCCAGACACACAGTCTACAGATGACTGAACAGACACGGTTTATTCACCAGGAGACCTGCAAGGTGCATTCCACTGACTCCTGGTCACAGGAAAGCACCTAAAGCCTGGTGTCAAGAACACAGTACATCGTCATTGGAACAGTGGTCCCAGGTTATGTTCACGGACGAGTCCAGGTATAGTCTGAACAGTGATTCTCACCGGGTTTTCATCTGGCAACCAGGAACCAGGCACCAATCCCTTAATGTCCTTGAAAGGGACCTGTATGGAGGTCGGGGTTTGATGGTGTGGGGTAGGATTGTGATTGGTTCACGTACACCCCTGCATATCTTTGACAGAGGAACTGTAACAGGTCAGGTGTATCGGGAAGTCATTTTGCACCAGTATGTCCTCCTTTTCAGGGGTGCAATGGGTGCCACCTACCTCCTGATGGATGATAACGCACGGCCCCACCCAGCTGCCATCATGGAGGAGTACCATGAAACATATCAGGCGAATGGAGTCGCCTGCCTGTTCTCCAGACCTAAAACCCATTGAGCACGTCTGGGATGCCCTCGGTCGACGTATCGCTGCATGTTCAAACCCCTAGAACACTTCACGAGCTCCGACAGGCATTGGTGCAAGAATGGGAGGCTATACCCCAGCAGCTGCTCTACCACATGATCCAGAGTATACCAACCCATTGTGCGGCCTGTGTACGTGTGCATGGTGATCATATCCCACATTGATGTCGGGGTACATTCCAGGAAACAGTGGCGTTTTGTAGCACATGTGTTTGGGGACGGTTTTCTCACCTTATCACCAATACCGTGAACTTACAGATCTGTGTCATGTTTGTTCCCTATGTGCCTATGCTATTATAGCCAGTTTTGTGTAGTGCCACGTTGTGTGGCACCACATTCTGCAATTATCCTTAATTTATGAGCGTGAGTGTACATTCGGTTTAACTTCAAAGATGTATCGCAAGACCGATTTTTGAAAGAAGTATGTAAGAGCAGGCTGTTTGTGTTATACTGGTGTATTTGAGATTTCTAAGTTGACACTTTTCACTTGCATTTCTTATTAGAGTTCATTATATAAGTCGGTAGAAACGGAACCTTTATATGATCACTTTGTTATCCGTCTGCTCTTCTGTCTGTCTGTCTGTCCGACTGTTCAAAACCCTTCTTTCTCGGGAACGGGTAGAGCGTATCAAGTTGTAATTTATGGCACATACTTAATTTTAAAGCCCTTGGCGGTATAAAACATTGATACTTCTAAGTCAATACAGTCAAAAGATACTGTCATTTGTGTCACATATTTTGATAGTCGAAAACGTACTCATCAGAACCTATAACATACTTCCCCTTAATGAAATTTAGCAAGAAGCGAAGTTTCACTGTAGAATTAAAGGAATGAAATCCGAAAATTGTTAATTTGTGTCTATCTCACTCTTCTTCTTCTTCTAGGTGATCAGGCCCTGTGGACAGCACACTGCTACAAGTTTCCTCCTCCGCTGTATTCTGTCCATTGCTGCTATCCGCCATCCGTCCACATCTATTGGTGCTTGGTTTAAATCTTCATGGAGATCGTCCCTTCAACACTTCTTGGGTCTCCCTGGCGGTCTCTTTCCTGTAGGTGTGAAATCCGGGAGCTTCCGAGTCCATCTGTGGTCTTCCATCCGAGCCACATGGTTGGCCCACTGCATTCGTTTGGCTTTGACAGTTCCTGCTATGTTGGGCTGCTGTTCCTCAAGCTGATCCTCCATTCCCCTTTGTCTGCATCCAGAACAGGAACGAAGATCTTCCTAAGCACTTTTCTCTCAAAAACGAGGAGCTTATGGAAATCATGTTTCCGCATACTCCTTGTCTCACAGCCATATAGAGCAACAGGCTGGATCAGGGTTTTGTATAATCGAATCTTGAACTGTCTGGAGAAATATCTGGACCGAAGCAGTTGTGCTAGGCCGTGGTAAGATCGGTTTCCTGCTTGTATTCTGGCATTGATCTCTGCTTCACATGATGAGTTCTCAGTGAAAGTTGGCCCTAGGTATTGAAATTCATGCACTCTCTTGTAGAACTGGTCCCCAACGTGCAGTGATTGTAGATGACCAGCAGTCAGACTGACCACGCGCCATAACGAGGTACTCTGTCTTGCTTTCGTTTATGTTTGGTCCAAATTTGCTGGCAGCCTCCTTTAGTGCTCTGGTCATTTGCTCCAACTCTCTTCAGGCCTAGAGAGTAAACAGATGTCGTCTGCATAGGCTAAGTATGCCAGTCTCTTCCCTTCGATTTCCATCCCTTCGTTGTCTTGGAAGGTCTTGCGTACGATCTTCTCGATAGCAAAGTTGAACAGGGGACAAACCATCATCTTGCCTGAGTCCTGTCACAATTTCAAATTCCTCAGTCACGCGATTTCCCATCTTCAACTTTGCACGTGTTTCGCTCAGACACATCTTCATCAGATTGATGAGTTTCTCTGCCGTGCCAAACTCACTTAAACACGAGCAGGCTCTTTCGATGTATGCAATCATAGGCATTCTTAAAATCAAAGAATAAAATATGAGCCAGCCGGTGTGGCCGTGCGGTTCTAGGCGCTTCAGTCTGGAACCGCGTGACCGCTACGGTCGCAGGTTCGAATCCTGCCTCGGGCATGGATGTGTGTGATGTCCTTAGTTAGGTTTGGGTGGTTCTAAGTTCTATAGTGCTCAGAGCCAGTAAAATATGCAAATCGTTACGATATTCACCCAGTTTCTCAGTAAGCTGCCGGAGATTGAAGATGTGTTCTACAGTTGACCACCCTGGCTGGAACCTCTATGGTACTCTCCAATCACCGATTCTGCCACTGGCTGAATTAGATGTATGAGGCAACTGGACAGGATCTAATAGCAGGCGTTAAGCAGGGCGATTCTTCGATAGTTGTCATATTTCAGTTCGTCGACCTTCTTAAGTATTGGATACATCAGAGCTGTTTTCCATTCTGCTAGTAGTTCTTCTCTGGTCCGTATTGCCTGTATCAGTCGGTGTATTCTTTATGCAAGTGTCTCTCCTCCTACCAAGATCATTTCAGCCTGTATTCCATCTTCACCAGGACTCTTATTCTGCACAAGGCGTCTGATTCTGGTTTTTATCTCATCCAGCTTAGGTGGGGGATAACTGATTCTGGTTTTTACCTCATCCAGGTGGCTGATAATGTGCTTCAGCTGTAACTGGGTACTGGAAATCAAGCTGCAGTTCGGGTTCATAAAAATTTAGCAGCTATCGAAAGTACTCTTTCCATCTCTGAGCTATGTCGCTATCGTTCGTCTGCATCTTATCATGGGAACCTTCGACAAATTTCTGCTTGGCCTGGTGACCTATGCAGGGGTATTTCACCTTCAGAAACATTTCCCTAGTCTTTTGTTCTCTGAAGTCTGTTTCTGCTTCAGTGATGATATCCCTTATATACACTCCTGGAAATTGAAATAAGAACACCGTGAATTCATTGTCCCAGGAAGGGGAAACTTAATTGACACATTCCTGGGGTCAGATACATCACATGATCACACTGACAGAACCTCAGGCACATAGACACAGGCAACAGAGCATGCACAATGACGGCACTAGTACAGTGTATATCCACCTTTCGCAGCAATGCAGGCTGCTATTCTCCCATGGAGACGATCGTAGAGATGCTGGATGTAGTCCTGTGGAACGGCTTGCCATGCCATTTCCACCTGGCGCCTCAGATGGACCAGCGTTCGTGCTGGACGTGCAGACCGCGTGAGACGACGCTTCATCCAGTCCCAAACATGCTCAATGGGGGACAGATCCGGAGATCTTGCTGGCCAGGGTAGTTGACTTACACCTTCTAGAGCACGTTGGGTGGCACGGGATACATGCGGACGTGCATTGTCCTGTTGGAACAGCAAGTTCCCTTGCCGGTCTAGGAATGGTAGAACGATGGGTTCGATGACGGTTTGGATGTACCGTGCACTATTCAGTGTCCCCTCGACGATCACCAGTGGTGTACGGCCAGTGTAGGAGATCGCTCCCCACACCATGATGCCGGGTGTTGGCCCTGTGTGCCTCGGTCGTATGCAGTCCTGATTGTGGCGCTCACCTGCACGGCGCCAAACACGCATACGACCATCATTGGCACCAAGGCAGAAGCGACTCTCATCGCTGAAGACGACACGTCTCCATTCGTCCCTCCATTCACGCCTGTCGCGACACCACTGGAGGCGGGCTGCACGATGTTGTGGCGTGAGCGGAAGACGGCCTAACGGTGTGCGGGCCGTAGCCCAGCTTCATGGAGACGGTTGCGAATGGTCCTTGCCGATACCCCAGGAGCAACAGTGTCCCTAATTTGCTGGGAAGTGGCGGTGCGGTCCCCTACGGCACTGCGTAGGATCCTACGGTCTTGGCGTGCATCCGTGCGTCGCTGCGGTCAGGTCCTAGGTCGACGGGCAAGTGCACCTTCCGCCGACCACTGGCGACAACATCGATGTACTGTGGAGACCTCACGCCCCACGTGTTGAGCAATTCGGCGGTACGTCCACCCGGCCTCCCGCATGCCCACTATACGCCCTCGCTCAAAGTCCGTCAACTGCACATACGGTTCACGTCCACGCTGTCGCGGCATGCTACCAGTGTTAAAGACTGCGATGGAGCTCCGTATGCCACGGCAAACTGGCTGACACTGACGGCGGCGGTGCACAAATGCTGCGCAGCTAGCGCCATTCGACGGCCAACACCGCGGCTCCTGGTGTGTCCGCTGTGCCGTGCGTGTGATCATTGCTTGTACAGCTCTCTCGCAGTGTCCGGAGCAAGTATGGTGGGTCTGACACACCGGTGTCAATGTGTTCTTTTTTCCATTTCCAGGAGTGTATATTCAGGCTGATTAGGTCGCAATGGGAAAAGGCAAACTAATCTGAGAGTGTTTTTTCAGATACAACTTTAATCGCCATATCTACGAGCAGTAATCGCTCCTGGACGTCTCATAGTGAACAAATTCCGAAACGGGTCATATGAGTAATAATCTCATTCCTTGTCTGATGTTTGACTTTTACCATTGCGACACAGTCAGCCTGAATGGAGAACTAATGATTGTTACAACAATCGTCGCCTGCTTCCTAGATGACTTTATGTCACAGTTGTGTTATTGAAATTCAAATTTTCTCGAAAATCTTGGAGTATCAATGTCGACACCAAGCAAAAATTGCCGAAATACTCGAATGCCGGAATGCATGAACTATCTATACACATAATTAAGTTTGTACGCAACTAGTGTCGCCAGATTTTTTTTACCCTGTAAGGGACAAATGTTCACTTGAAAAAAAGAATAGGATTTAATTTTTTGCTCGAGATATGAAAAACAAAATAATTTTTTGTCACTTATTGATCTTTATTCTATTTAAATGAAGATGTTTTAACATGCTTTTATTTGATTTCATAATTTTATATATTTAATAAAATCAATGCACTTATAATTACAGTTGAAAATGGTCATTAATTCATCTTTTATCAAATTCGGTGTACATTTATTTCCCACCTCAGTCCATTTTAATGCCATCTGTGAAAAAAAAAACCTTTCTACGAAGCAATTGGAACTAGGGATACTAATGATGAACGACAAGACGTGAAAAGTGTGGTGTCACCGCCAGACACCACACTTGCTAAGTGGTAGCCTTTAAATCGGCCGCGGTCCATTAGTATTCGTCGGACCCGCGTGTCGCCACTGTCAGTGATTGCTGACCGAGCGCCGCCATACGGCAGGTCTAGAGAGACTTCCTAGCACTCGCCCCAGTTGTACAGCCGACGTTGCTAGGAATGGTTCACTGACAAATACGCTCTCATTTGCCGAGGCGATAGTTAGCATAGCCTTCAGCTACGTCATTTACTACGACCTAGCAAGGCGCCATTACCAGTTTATATTGAGATTGTTATTAGAGTACCTTCAAGAGCGATGTACACCAATTATGGATTAAAGTTAAGTATTCAAGCCACTACGTTCTTTATTTATTAGACTCAACTCCTTTAATTGTTCCAGACCTGACGCCAGTCTGCGTGAGCTTAAACGCGTGTGTTTCGGCCTCCTCTAGCAACACGGTGTTGGCTCTTCTGCCAACACTACAAAAAGTGTTAGGTAGTTCATCTTGGAAAACCCTTCCATGATTTTTTTCCGTTTCTCAATCCTACGCTTATTTTTATCATCAAAAGATTGTGCCACGTTCAGGCTTTTTTTAATTATTTGAGATAATTCGTAAAAGGAGTAATGTTCAGTTGATTGATCCTTAAAAGTACCACTGCTTTTTGAAAATCGTCGTACTTTATTGGTGGCTTTAAGTTTAAAAAAAAAGCATCTTGGAACGGATGTGGTTTCCTGAGAAATCACATCGTGGAAACAAACAAACATCCCACAAAATTGGTGTACAAAATCGTTATGAATAGTGCTTAATTCACCCCGTATTTTTCTTGTCTTACTTTTATTCGTTGCTCAACGTTTTCGCGAGTCACGTGCATTTCAAAAATGGTTCAAATGGCGCTGAGCACTATGGGACTTAACTTATGAGGTCATCAGTCCCCTAGAACTAAGAACTACTTGAACCTAACTAACCTAAGGACATCACACACATCCATGCTGGAGGCAGGTTTCGAACCTGCGACCGTAGCGGTCGCGCGGTTCCGGACTGAAGCGCCTAGAACCTCCTGGCCACCCGGCCGGCACGTGCATTTCAGCATGCTTCTCAGGGACTGACAGAGAATGTGGACTGTCTTCTTTACTGCTGTTTCTACCGAAAACATTTTGTTGCGCAGAAACGACATACACGGCAAAGTTTTTTTCACTTTTTCCTCACATGTGATTATCGTTTCTAATAGACAATGATATTCATTGCAGAATTCAGGAAAATGATCTTTTAATAGAGGCCACATTTTTAGTAATGTTTCGGCAGCAGGACCAAGAGATAAGAATCTCATGATGAGATATTTCATTATTTCTTCCCATTGAACCTCATTCACTTCAAATTGGAGTTGCAAGTCTGCTCTTCGTTTAGCAGAGGACATGGAAGAGTAGTTGAACGGAATGGACAATGTCTTGAAAGGAGAATATAGGATGAACATAAACAAAAGCAAGATAAGAACAACGGAATGTGCTCAAATTAAATTAGGTAATGCTGAGGGAATTAGTTTAGCAAACGACACACTCAAAGTACCAGACAGGTTTTGCTATTTGGGTAGAAAATAACTGATGATGATGTCCGGAGAGGATGTGAAATGTAGACTCGTTCCTGAAGAAGAGAAATTTGTTAACATCAAATACAGATTTTGCGTCAGGAAGTGTTTACTGAAAATATTTTTATGGAGTTTGGCCGTGTATGGCAGTGAAACAAGGACAATAAATAGTTTAGACGGAAGAGAATAGAAGATTTGGGAATGTGGTGCTACAGAAGAATGCTGAAAATTGGTTGGGTAGATCACGTAACTAATGAGGAAGTACTGATTAGAATTGCTGGGACAAGAGTTTTGTGGTATAACTTGACTAAAAGAAGCGATAGGATGACAGGACAAAATCTGAGACATAAAGGGACGTCAGTTTAGTGTTGGATTGAAGTGTTGAGGGTGTAAGGGTGACCAAGAGATTAATACAGTAAGCAGATTCAGAAAGATATAGGTTGCAGTAGTTATTCGGAGATGAAGAGGCTTGCACAACATAGAGTAGCATGGAGAGCTGCATGAAAACCAGTCTATGGACTGAAGACCATAACAACAATTAATTTACAGTCTAGTTTCTTCGGAATAACTATTACTGAATTAAGGAAACTTGCCAACCGACTTGCTGAGAAAATATTATCTGCCGTATCGCTTCAACAAAGAAACAAAGATAGCTGGTAAAAAACTGTATTACAGGATTATGAAAGGTCATCGCACTTGTCCTGGTAAGTTCGCGAAGTAATATCGACGGCACGAAAGGAGGGTTCAATAAAAAGCGTGTTAATGAATTTTTTGATAAATGTTAGGAAATATTGGATGAACATAAGTTTACTGCTGACCAAATATATAAAGTGGTTGAAACCGCATTACATACAGTTCACAAACCGTCTAAAGTAATTGACCGAAAAGGCAAACATCAAGTGAGCTCAATTACAAGCGGAGAAAGGGGTCTTACAACGACATGTTTATGGGCAAAGAACGCAGCAGGCGAATTTATAACACCAATGTTAATATGTAAGCAGAGCAGAATGTCTGAAAAAGGGGGCTCCACAAAACACAAAATTTGTGACAAATGGATGGATAACTTCATAAAATGTACAAAAGCACAAAAAGGGACCAGAAACAAATTTTGCTTGTAATGGTTGGACGTAGCACACACAACAAAAGTATTATGGCCAGTCACTTGGATCGTCATTATGGTATAACCATACCGTCATTTTCTGCTTACACGACTCTGCTTCTACAGCCCTTGGACTTCCGACAGATCGTTCTTTAAAACACTAAAAAATAGTTATACCGTACTGGCGTCTTCGTGGCTACGTTCAAATCCTACTAGTGTCTTAAAATAGTATAGCATCGCAGAACTCCTCGTTAATGCATACCCCTGGTCAATTTCTATGGACATAGCACTAAACAGTTTCAAAGCAACAACCTTGTGGCCATGTGGCAGAAATGTCGTCAAAGAAGAAGACTTTGCAGCTACAAATCTACACAGTGTTGGTCAATCGTACTAAGAATCTGCTGATGGAAAAGAAGCAACAGGGAGAAAAACTGGAAGAACGCCTAACGTGACATCACTCAATCTTCAGTCAAGACTTTCCACAATGTTGCAATAGTTGCGGAAATAAACAGTCAACAAATAAAGTCTCACTTGAATGCTCTATCTCCTATGCTGTGTATAACAACATTTATCAAGATAATTGTGAAACGACCTAAGACAGCAACGGTATTGACATACAGTTCTTACAGAAAGGAAGTACAAGCAATAGAAAAAGCAAATAAAAAGAAGAAATCTGTGCACCAGCTTATGAAAAAGAGGAAGCTAGATGTAAATTTTAACAAGTATTGCAAAAAGACGACATTGTGAAATGGTTATGACATCTAACTAAGGAAGATCGTGAAGAAGACATGATTCAGTGCATGAAATCGAAAGGTTGGGTACATGCCGTATGTACAGACGTGGAAAGTAAAATTAAGAAATATTTCTGTGATATCTGTTTCAAACCAACCTATTTGAGCAGTTTAATTCGTTAAGAATTTATACTTTGTTTCCTATGTGTAATTTCATGACGTATAACTACAGTAGTAACGTTGCGTTTCTAATTTGTAATTTGTTATTGTGACGTTTTGTTACATTGTGCCATGAATTCATTATGTCGTCACTGACTCATTCTTAGTACGACTTAGGCTATAGGGGGTGAGGACTGGGAAATCAGGCGCCGAAGGTACAGATTCGGTAAAAGTTGAAAATCCATTTTCAGAAAAGAATTTTGTAATTGCGCGGAAGCTGGTTGGTAGCTTAAAGACAAAGATTTAGTGTACAAAAGACAAATAGCGTTATTTAAATTACACTACCAAATACAGTAATTATCCGTTAAGGGGGTACATCGTGAGCAACCTTGCCCAAATATGACACTTCTCGTAATACTTTTTGTGTATACTAGACCGAAAAACTAATATTTGCAGTAAAATTAGATGACACATCCCGGTAAGTTGATATCACTGTTCGTGATATAATTCGATCAGGATCTTGTATTTAAAATCTTGTAGTGTTAAAAGATTTCTTAACCACTGAATATTTTACGCGAAGCTTATGCTGCAATATTTTGAGCTCAGGTTATTGCTATCATTTACGTTGACAACAGAAATAATTACAACTAGTCACCATCGGAAACGTGATGCAATTAAGTATTCCAATATTTATGTAAACTGCTCGGCAGAAATTTGGTACTAGAACCACCAACTTCAAAATTGTTATGTTTAATCTTATTTGTAATAAAATTATCTGATTCTACCGCAAAAAATAATATTGCACCAGATCAACGTAACATCTATGAACGAACGCAAATTATATTGTAAACTGAAACATAAAACACTCGATATTCGGAAACACTTACCAGGGACTCTTGACGTTTGTAATTACACTGAACAGCCAAAGAAACTGGTACACCTGCGAACACGCATAAGTGCCGCAACACGACGTGGCGTGGGGTCGACGTCTGAATAAGTGCTGGAGGGAACTGACACCATGAATCCTGCAGGCCTACCCATAAATCCGTAAGAGTAAGAGCGGACGGAGATCTCTTCTGAACAGCACTTTGCAACGCACCCCAGATATGCTCAATAATGTTCATGTTTGGTGAGTTTGGTAGCCATCGGAAGAGTTGAAACTCAGAAAAGTATTCCTGAAGCCACTCTGTAGCAATTCTGGACGTGTGGGGTATCGCATTGTCCTGCTGAAATTGTCCAAGGCCATCGGAATGCACAGTGGACATGAATGGATGCAAGTGATCATACAGGATGCTTACGTACGTGACACCTGTCACAACCGTATCTAGATGTATCAGGGGTGCCATATCACTCCAGCTGTACACGCCCCAAACCATTATAGAGCCTCCAGCAGCTTGAACAGTTCCCTGCTGATATGCAGGGTCCATGGACTCGTGAGGTTGTCTCCGTACCCGTTCACGTCCATCCGCTCGATACAATTTCAAACGAGACTCGTCCGCCCAGTAAACACGTTTCCAGTCATCAACAGTGAAACGTTGGTGTTGACGGGGCCAGGCGAGGCGTAATTGTTTCTGTCGTGCAGTCATCAAGGATACACGAGTGGGTCTTCGGCTCCGAAAGCAGATATCGATGATGTTTCGTTGAATGCTTGAGACAGCATTGAAATCTGCCGCAATTTGCGGAAGGGCTGCACTTCTGTCACGTTAAACGATTCTCTTCAGTTGCCGCTGGTCCCGTTCTTGCAGTATCTTTTTCCGCCCGCAGCGTCGTCGGAGCTTTGATGTTTTACCGGATTCCTGATATTCACGGTAGACTTGTGGAAAGGTCGTACGGAAAAATCCCCACTCCATCGCTGCTTCGGAAATGCTGTGTCTCATCGTTCGTACGTCGACTATAAAACCACATTCAGACTCACTTGATAGACTGCCAATGTAGCAGCAGCAACCGATCTAACAGCTGCGCCAGACACTTGTCTTATATAGGCGTGGCCGACCGCAGTGCCGTATTCTGCCTGTTTACATATCTCTCCAATTTATTTGGCGCTTCTGTGTATTTTGTCGCAATTACACTCCTGGAAATTGAAATAAGAACACCGTGAATTCATTGTCCCAGGAAGGGGAAACTTTATTGACACATTCCTGGGGTCAGATACATCACATGATCACACTGACAGAACCACAGGCACATAGACACAGGCAACAGAGCATGCACAATGTCGGCACTAATACAGTGTATATCCACCTTTCGCAGCAATGCAGGCTGCTATTCTCCCATTGAGACGATCGTAGAGATGCTGGATGTAGTCCTGTGGAACGGCTTGCCATGCCATTTCCACCTGGCGCCTCAGTTGGACCAGCGTTCGTGCTGGACGTGCAGACCGCGTGAGACGACGCTTCATCCAGTCCCAAACATGCTCAATGGGGGACAGATCCGGAGATCTTGCTGGCCAGGGTAGTTGACTTACACCTTCTAGAGCACGTTGGGTGGCACGGGATACATGCGGACGTGCATTGTCCTGTTGCAACAGCAAGTTCCCTTGCCGGTCTAGGAATGGTAGAACGATGGGTTCGATGACGGTTTGGATGTACCGTGCACTATTCAGTGTCCCCTCGACGATCACCAGTGGTGTACGGCCAGTGTAGGAGATCGCTCCCCACACCATGATGCCGGGTGTTGGCCCTGTGTGCCTCGGTCGTATGCAGTCCTGATTGTGGCGCTCACCTGCACGGCGCCAAACACGCATACGACCATCATTGGCACCAAGGCAGAAGCGACTGAAGACGACACGTCTCCATTCGTCCCTCCATTCACGCCTGTCGCGACACCACTGGAGGCGGGCTGCACGATGTTGGGGCGTGAGCGGAAGACGGCCTAACGGTGTGCGGGACCGTAGCCCAGCTTCATGGAGACGGTTGCGAATGGTCCTCGCCGATACCCCAGGAGCAACAGTGTCCCTAATTTGCTGGGAAGTGGCGGTGCGGTCCCCTACAGCACTGCGTAGGATCCTACGGTCTTGGCGTGCATCCGTGCGTCGCTGCGGTCCGGTCCCAGGTCGACGGGCACGTGCACCTTCCGCCGACCACTGGCGACAACATCGATGTACTGTGGAGACCTCACGCCCCACGTGTTGAGCAATTCGGCGGTACGTCCACCCGGCCTCCCGCATGCCCACTATATGCCCTCGCTCAAAGTCCGTCAACTGCACATACGGTTCACGTCCACGCTGTCGCGGCATGCTACCAGTGTTAAAGACTGCGATGGAGCTCCGTATGCCACGGCAAACTGGCTGACACTGACGGCGGCGGTGCACAAATGCTGCGCAGCTAGCGCCATTCGACGGCCAACACCGCGGTTCCTGGTGTGTCCGCTGTGCCGTGCGTGTGATCATTGCTTGTACAGCCCTCTCGCAGTGTCCGGAGCAAGTATGGTGGGTCTGACACACCGGTGTCAATGTGTTCTTTTTTTCCATTTCCAGGAGTGTATATTGTGGACTCCATGCAGACAAGAAGTTTAGATCATGTATGTCCTAAAAAGAATAGCATTCTGTGAAACAGTGTTAGCAATGTATGAATGTTATGGACTCGAATGAAATTCGATGATGATTTAAAGAGAAAACTTGAAGTATTTCATTCATGGTAACAAGTTATCACGTAAGATGTCCAGTGTATGTCTTAGGACAAGTGAAGCATAAATGAACGACCGAAGAAGGAAAAATTGATAATTTTCTGGTATGTAGAAAGCTTTTTCACTTATCTTGATACAAAGACCTGTTGACTGTTCTAAGTGCCCTTATCCAAATTATATTTCATTCGCTTGCATTCACAGTAGGATGAAGTGCCAATGAATATATTAGTAAGTATAGAGCACGTATTAGTCGATAATGTTCTAGTTCCAATAGTGATGGAACAAGTGGGGACCAATGAGGACGACAGCTGCTGACATTTTCACAATGAAAGAAAAATTGGGTCAAATGGCTCTGAGCACTATGGGACTTAACTTCTAAGGTCATCAGTCCCCTAGTACTTAGAACTACTTAAACCTAAGTAACCTAAGGACATCACACACATCCATGCCCGAGGCAGGATTCGAATCTGCGTCCGTAGCGGTCGCCCGGTTCCAGACTGTAGTGCCTAGAACCGCTCGGCCACTCCGGATGGCACAATGAAAGATAAAGTCTATTTACTTCATTTTTTATTTCTACATCCCAGTAAATTATTGTGGTGTCAGAAATGTAATAAATAACTAAGTTGCCAGGCCGCTACTAACAGCAGTTACAGTAATGTAGGATTTTATAAAAAAATTAGTTTGTTTTTTAAGGTTAGGTTAGGTTAGGTTAGTGTTTTTTAACGTCCCGTCGACAACGAGGTCATTAGAGTCGGAGCACAAGTTCGGGTTAGGGAAGGATGGGGAAGGAAATCGGCCGTGCCCTTTCAAAGGAACCATCCCGGCATTTGCCTGAAACGATTTAGGGAAATCACGGAAAACCTAAATCAGGATGGCTGGAGACGGGATTGAACCGTCGTCCTCCCGAATGCGAATCCAGTGTGCTAACCACTGCGCCATCTGGCTCGGTATTTGTTTTTAGTCTACTGAATTAAGTGAACTGCCTTTTTGTCAGCCCGTTGGAATTCATCCTCTGGATGTGCCCAAAGAAAGCTGTTAAGCTGTTCTTCTTTTCCTAATCGTGTCTGTAATTTTTTCAGTGTGTGTATGAAGTTCACCATTATGACATCTTCTGTGTTGTGTTCGCTTTTTAACTGGTCCCACGACTTTCCTTACTATTTCTCTTTCTGTGATATCCAGAGCTCCCATAACCTCCTTTTCGTTTAGAGTAAAGTACTTGTGGGAAAACTACTACAGAGCAGTGTCGAAGTTAAGATTAAGGATGTCTTACCGTCGTCAAACATCTTTAGTGAGGTAGTACGCTGTTTTCATCTTATTAACTCTTGCTTCGATGGCTGCTTTCTTCGAAATGTTCAATGACTTCTCCTAGATACATATATTTGTTAGTTTCTCCAATTTTTCCATATTTAGTTTTCCCTATCTTGGAAGCAGCCTCTATGTCTTCTATAAATTTGGTTTTTGCCAAGGAGATTTGTAAACTTTACTTTTTCAACTTGTTCTTTCAGCATTTCTGTCTGTCTAGTAGCTGTTTCCATTGTCTCAAAAATACCTAGGCTGCCAATTTTAGCTTGTCCCTATTGTAACCTTATCTAACTCGCTCAATGATTTGGCTTTCTCTTAATGACGTTGTCCATTCACTTCTGACATTTCCTGGAACACATCTAAAGACCAATGCGGAGAGATCCTCTACCTTTCTGACTCCAGTTTTAATCCCAAAACTTCTACAAATTTCACCTCTGTATTTCACATTGGAGTGGGTATTTGTAACTTTTTGCTTAAATGGAGCAGTGGATTTACTATCTAAGCCGAGTTCACTAAGAATTTTATTTTATTTTTGACACCACAGGAAGATCCTTGCCATATAGGCTGATCGTAAATAATTTTATATTACTTGGCGATGACTGGTTCATCGAAAGTGGTATTGACTAAAGTGTTATTTCACCAGCAGCACTTAGTGGTTGGGAAATACGGCTTTTTTCAGGTACTAGTGAGCTGTGAGGCACCATCAGCACAAAATATACCGACACTGAACAAATTAATAAAATCCAAAAATAAAAGTCAGTTACTTTACAAATAAAAGGTCTCTGCGCTTCATATTGATCTTGTACCTTGTTATTACTGACGTAAAGCGCATCCAAAATTTGTTGAGAAAGAGAGAGAGAGAGAGAGAAACGCAGAGAAATCAGGCAGGTATTGCGAGGCAGTGTGCCGGAATCCAATGCCCCGGCCAGCCGCGATTTTCCGTGCAAACCGCTGCCTCCGGGCCGCTTGCGTCATCACCCCCACCACCTGCCCGCTGCCTCCCCCACCCCAGCGTTGTCACAGACCATATGGCCCGTCTCTCGCTCCACAGGTCGCCGCCAGGTGTCGCACCAGTCGCTTCGCCCGCTCCGCTATCTGTTGCTGACGTCACAGTTTTCCAGATTTATGACGAATCACCCGCTGTCTGTCACTAAGTGATGACTACTTTAAACCTGCACTCCCAGAGTCGGGTGTCATCCCTCCATCAGCTACGGCGCAATGCACAAAGCACAACTTCATCAAAGTCATCATCAGTCATTCGAAACCCTCTAATGGATGAATGTCTTCTCCATCAGAGTTCCATCACATCCACTACTGGCTCCCAGTCTCCACTACTTGTATAGCACATCACAAACAAAATTAAACACCTCTGTCAGAGCACATGACATACAAGTACTTCACAAAAAACGGAACACTTCCCCTCGTCACGACCGTATTACCTACTGGCAACTCAAAGAATGCCCCATTATCTACCTTTCCACCCTTTCAATGCTTTATAACACTATCTCATCCACAGGTTATCATTCTTAACTGTGAAAAACCTTAGAAATCCCACTTTTTTTCCAACCACCTCTTATCATCTCATTAGCCTCCCCCAGTATTTGAAAAGTTCTTTGAGTCCACCCTCTCCCAAAAAATCCAGCAACATCTGAAGCAACATCCCCTCTCCCTGTTAGTGTGTACGACTTCCATCCCATTTTCTCCTCTAATACCTGACTCCTTTATCTAGCTCATCTTCTATCTTACCAGCTCAACACCGAAAAACCCAGCATTTTAGTTTCCCTCGCTCTGGAGATGACCATGTAAGGTATTCTGGTCTCGTTTTCAACCTCCGAAGTTATTCATCTCCAATTAATTAAGTTCACCTCATTGCGTGGTTCGTATCTAATTGCTCATTCTTTGTCACTATTAACAATATCATCTCACATACCCTCCATCTCACTGCAGGTGTGCCACAAGGCTCTGACCTTTTCCATTCCTTTATCTCCTTAAAAAGGCCACTGAACATGGAAACGCTGTATGAAGGAGCACCACTGCACAAGAGAATCAATATGTAGCCCTAATGGCGAAAAGAAACAGACATCTCACTCCTACGAAGATCACTAGAGACATGCCACTGTTACCGGTACACCTATCTCTGCCGGAACCACTTCACACCGATTAAATCAGGCTGGTTTGTATGCTTAGAAGCCTGTTAAATGTATTCCACTTCAACCACGTCTTTGTCTAGAAGGAGTTCGATGGTGTAGGGAGTATGTTGGCTGGGGTCACCAACAGTGGTCTAGAGTGATGTTCTCCAACAATACTTATTCATTTTATCACTCCTCTAAACTGCTGATATGCCTGAACCACCTGCACTGGTCCACCTCCTTCCATATGCTGACACCGCTTTCCTCATTCCAGAAATGCCAACGATCTCTGGAAATTCGTCCCCATCAGTTTACCTCCTGGTGTAACCAATGGCACATAAAGGTAATCCCCTCCAAAACTCAGCCAATAATTAGAGGATGAACCACCTGCAGTTTCCTCCTACAGGATGTCTACCTCACCATCTACAGGTATCCTGTCCAATTAGCTAACACACTAAAATATCTTCTGCCAACACTTGATCACCATCCCATAGACTAATTTTGCATCAGAAAGCCCAGAATAGACTAAAACTACTAACTGTCACAACTTGGGGATTTCACCTCTCCACTATTCTACACTCCTACAAAACCCTGATCCAGTCCATCCTCTGCTACGCAAAAGCTGCATGGATATCTGCCCCACCAAAATTCTGTAAGTCCCTCCAAATCCTTGAACATCCTCCACTCCATCCCGCTTTCCACATCCATTTACCTTCCCCCTTCTGCCCTCCTCACCCTCATTGGACACCTTCACATATTCTTAACACCTCTGTACATTCCACGCTATTTGTGAAGTTGATTCCAACAACCCTATTTGTTCCCCTATTGTCACCAGTTCTTGAGCACTGTCTTGCCTTCCACATCCATATTCCTTCCCCACATGGTTTCTCTACTATCTCGTCAAGTTCCCACACCTCATCACCCAGTCTGAACATCTCCATGTGTACTACAGTTTCTGTAAACTAGATTCCAACAACCCCACTGTACCAATCATGGTACACAGCCACAGCATTACCAATGCAGCCCATCGTTCCTCCATTTATAGACACTATAGCTACACAACTTCAGTTGATCCACCTCATAGATACTGAAATATGCCCCTATATCTATCCACCCTACCAACAACAACAACAATAATAATATGGCTTCACCTTCCTTGTTTCCTCTCCATCTCTCCATTCCCTCTCTCCCAAAATCCATGTTCTCCTAAATTCATGTCTTCCAGCATTTAGTGCAGTGCTGCTGTTTACTGATTTTGCCATCCATTTCAACATTTTATAAACAATTATTTATTTATCTTTACTTTTTAGCCTTTTCGATTTTAATTAAAGAACGAAGAAAATCAACAGTCCAATTTTATGTAAACAGCATCGACCAACAGTCATCTTACACCTCCAGTCATGTTAATATGACCACCTCCGAAGTTCGAGGTCAACAGACCGCAGGTGGCACTTCTAGCGGGGAAGATATATAAGACGAGTCGAGGGATGCAGAAAACAGTGTAGTCGTTGTCCTAATGTGGAAACGGAGCGCTTTATAAAGTGTCCAAAAGGGCTTTCGAGCCAATGGTAGAACAACTTTGAAAAGACCGAAGTTTGTACACTGTTTCCTACTGTGGTTTAAGTACAAACATCAAAAAAAGTTTTGCCTCACCCCGGTTCCCTAAATCGTGAGGATAGGCATTGACTGTGGATATTGTATCACAGACACAGTCCCTTTGACTGTTCAGGGATGTCACTAAACCCGCCCAAAGACGTAACCATGCATAATCAGCACCTATTAGACGGACGGGCTCCGAAAACCGATCAGTTCCAGTCATTCCACCACGAAGGAGGTGCACGGCTCGTGTTGTCTGAAGTTCAACCCTGCCTAGACGGTAAGTACCACGGTTCGATCGCGTCCCCATTGCCACTTTGTGCCAGGAAGGGCTCTCAACAACGGAAATGTCCAGGCGTTTCGGACTGAACCAAAGCAATGTTGTTCGGACATGTAGGAGATACCAAAAGACAGTAACTGTCGATGACATACCACGCTCAGGCCCCCAAAGGGCTACTACTATAGTGGATGATCGCTACCTACGGATTACGGATCGGAGGAACCCTGACAGCAACGGCAGTATGTTTAATAACGCTTTTCGTGCAGCCACAGGACATCGTGTAAGACTCAAACTGTGCGCAAAAGGCGCAACTTCACTCGCGACGTCCATGACGAGGTCCACCTTTCCAACCACGACACCATGCAGCACGGTACAGATGGGCCCAACGACATGCCGAATGGACCGCTCAGGATTGGCATCATGTTCTCTTCACCGATGAATGTTGCATATGCCTTCAACTAGACTATCGCCTGAGACATGTTTGGTGGCAACCTGGTCGGGCTGAACGCCTTAGACACACTGTCCAGCGAGTGCAGCAAGATGGAGGGTCCCTACTGCTTCGGAGTGGCATTATGTGGGGCCGACGTACGCCGCTGGTGGTCATGGAAGGCACAGTAAAGGTTGTACGATACGTGAATGCCATCCTCCGACCAATAGTGCAACCATATCGCCAGCATATTGGCGAGGCATTCATCTTCATGGACAACAATTCGCGCCCCATTGGAGCACATCTTGTGAATGACTTCCTTCAGAATAACAACATCTCTTGACTAGAGTGGCCAGTATGGTCTCGAGACATATACCCTATCGAACATGCCTGGAATAGATTGAAAAGGGCTGTTTATGGACGACGTGGCCCAGCAACCACCCTGAGGGGTCTACGCCGAATCGCCGTTGAGGAGTGGGACAATCTGGACCAACAGTGCCTTGATGAACTTGTGGATAGAATGGCACGACGAATACAGGCATGCATCAATGCAAGAGGACGTGCTGCTGGGTATTAGAAGTACCGGTGTGTACAGCAATCTGAACCACCACCTCTGAAGGTTTCGCTGTATGGTGGTACAACGTGCAATGTGTGGTTTTCATGATCAATAAAAAGGGCGGAAATGATGTTTATGTTGATCTCTATTTCAATTTTCTGTACAAGTTCCGGAACCGAGGTGATGCAACACTTTTTTTGATGTGTGTATATATTGCATGGCAAAATGGCGCTATCCAAAACTGGCCCTGAGGCAACTGTGATGCACCACTGTGTATAGATTACAGGGTGAATAAGGGCTGTGGAGATGTTTTCGGGCGAATAGATCTGCAGCTGTAGAGCAGCAGACCGCCCAGATAATCCAATGGGCTACGAACAGTGACTCTGTAGGCTTTCTCGGCATAACAAGTCTTGAAAGTCTCTTAAGGTTTGCTGCTGGATACTAAGCTGGATCCAATATTTCAGCGATTCAACTGTTCGCCATCTCCAGAAGAACGCTGCTTTTACTGCTGAGTCCCGCTGAGAACTGATGACAAGGCTTTTTTTTCCCTTTATTGTGTTTCAATGCCCCATATGGGGCAGGATGGCAGGATGGCAGCAGCATAGGCGCCGCTCTACAGCCGAGAGACAGACATTAGGTACAGAACTTGGTGGCATTAAAAAAAAAAAAAAAAACAGAAAGGAGGAAATACGGGGAAACACATATATAAAAGGGAAAACATAATGGAAGACAGCATAAAAAAGGGGGGATAACTGTAAAATATTGATAAAAAGCTAAAAACTGAACACAAAAGACCACACACTGTGACAATTCAGAGAAACAGAAGGCAAAGCATGGCCGGAGCATAAAAGTAGCGATGGACAGCGTAGCACATAACAATCACTGACAGTAATACAATGTACAAGACCGGCACACAATGAAAATCACAGCTCGACATCACAGGAGAGCAGCACCAAACACAACACTGACGTAGCACACTGATGATGATGAGCAAACAGAGAGGATCCGCCAGGGGGATGGAGACTAATGAGAAGGGAAAAAGCGAGGGAGGGGGGAGGATAGGGGGAGACGGGTGGGGGGAGGCGCGCCAAAGGGGGCTGGGGAGGGGATGTGGGAGGGAAACAGTCGAGGAGGAGGTGCAGAGACTCGGGGGGGGGGGGGGGCGGAAGGAGGAAAATCCACTCTGAGAGAAGGAAGGTAGAGGAAAAGGGGGACCCTGGGGAGGGGGTGGGAACAAGGACAGGCTACAGTCGGTAGGAATGGTAGATAGCAAGGTGAAGTTCAACCTCGGGGAGGGGGAGGTGCTGGAAATTTCCCTGATGAAGGAGTGTCAAGGCTGCAAATCGACGTCAAATGGTTCATCAGTCCCCTAGAACTTAGAACTACTTAAACCTAACTAACCCAAGGACATCACACACATCCATGCCCGAGGTAGGATTCGAACTGCGACCGTAGCGGTCGTGCGGTTCCAGACCGAAGCGCCTAGAATCGCTCGGCCAGACAGGCCGGCTGCAAATCGACGTCCTTTATAGGTGTCCACACCATACACAGTACATGCACTGCCCATGACAGTTGATGCCCTCCAAGACTGAGGAGGTTGCGCCGCTCTTGGCATCAGTTCTCACTGGGACTCACCAGCAGAAGCAGGGTTCTCCTGAAGATGGCGAACAGCTGGATCTCCGATATATTGGATCCAGTTGATTTTAGTATCCGGCAGGAAACCCAGACTTCCAAGACTACCAACAGTGTCTCCGCAACGACCGCTCAGCTAATGGATTGTTGTCTATGGCCTCTACAGCAGGTGCCTGGTTCTTTTGCCAATGCTGACAGTTGTTCATCGGTGACGGAGGTTGGAGTCTCCAGGCCAGTACCGTAACTGGACCTTTGCAAAGGAATCGCGTTTATTCTCCATCGGACAGATAGTGGTCGGTGAATTCGGCGGGAAACGTCTGAAAGCAAACACCCAGCAACCTGGATGGGGTGTTATGGTCTGTGAAATATTTTCCTGGCAATCCCTGGGTTATCTCGTTATTCTGGAAGGCATAGTGGATCAGCAGTACATCTATCCTTGGAGACCATATCCATCTGTACATGTTGTTTATTCTTTTTTTGGCACAATGGCATCTACCAAAAGGACAATTCAACGTGCCACACAGCTAGCAGTGTGTGTGTGTGTGTGTGTGTGTGTGTGTGTGTGTGTGTGTGTGTGTGTGCAGTTGGAAGAGCACCAGGATGAGCTTACCTTACTCCTCTGTCGACCAGGAGTCCCCGGATTTAACCCAAAACGAGAATTTGTGGGACCACCTCGATCAGGCTGTTAGTGCTATGGATCCTTAACGAAGAAACCTAGCGCAGCTGGACAAGTTACTGGAGTCGGCGTGACTCGACATCCCTGCCGGTAGTTTAGAGAAGCTCACTGACTATCTTTGTACTCGTCTTCTGATTGGTCCGCTCTCCAAAAAGTGGTCATTCAGGCTCTTGACAGGTAATCAAATTAATTATACCGGACAGTGTAGATTTTAAAAACTTTTGCAAATTTGCATCCTTGAATCATGTTTATGATGTCTTAACTTATACGATCCATCTTTTGTCGAATTTACTATCGGTATTTCTCATGCTAATTGTGCGACCTCCATCATCTGCTTTACAACGTGTGTATTCAGAGTAGCCTTCATGAATACATTTCTTGTCTGACATGTACGGTAACTGCGGATTCGTAACTTTGCAGACTCCATACACTGCATTTCTGGGGACAATATCGAATAGCCGTCGATCTTCCTCGGGATGTTTATCTACACACAGCAGCAGCAGCACTAACACTCCGTCATCAAGCCACATGTGGCCCACCCGGTCCATCCGACCGCCGTGTCATCCTCAGATGAGGACGCGGATAGGAGGGGCGTGTGGTCAGCACACCGCTCTCCCGGTCGTTATGATGGTTTCCTTTGACTGGAGCAGCTACTATCCGGCCGAGTAACTCCTCAATTGGCTTTACAAGGCTGAGTGCACCCCGAATAATGGCAACAGCGCATGGCGGCCCAGATGGTCACCCATCCAAGTGCCGGCCACGCCCGACAGCGTTTAACTTCGGTGACCTGACGGGGACGAGATCTACACACAGGACATTATTAATTTGAGTTGAGCGTAGTTTCATTTTGCGATTAAACGGAATACGTCCAGCGTCATGTTTTCCCATAACTACGATGCTTCACAAACAAATTTATCAACATGACTGTGCAGTGGAACCATTCACACCGATTGTAAACGTCAACGAAACGACAGTTTTGAATGGTAAATCAAAATAAAATGTGTTGATTGCACGTTTTCCCACCATTCCTGCCAACTTATAGTACTGAGACAACTGACTGACCGCTACAATCGATTGACCACTCTATTGTTTTCTTCTCGTTTCAGTCGATTCTTTTCAGTCGATTGAAACGACAGAATGAAACTAACCTCTGCGGCCACGTCAGCTACATGGATGTGTTGACTAGTCGAGGTTCATTGGTTTCGCATAAACTGAGGCAACAGACAGAAAAGTATGTGTCAGTCACGACAGCGAAATAAATATTTTCTCTCGGCCTCCGGGTTCGAGTGTTTTGATTTACATATTTTTTCAGCCATTTCGGTTATGCTTTAACAGTGACTAGCTTTCTCTTATAGAGGCAAATAAGGCATCTTATTTATGAATAAAACGTATATTCCTAAAGAAATTTTGAAAACAGTTCTTGCATTTATTTAATTAAATTAGATTTTTTCCCAGTACTTAATTATATATGGATTTTTAGTTGGTTTTAGAAGCTTCAGAACTGGTGTTACAATATACATGCATGTTTAAATAAACGAATACTTAGTTATACTTGTTTTGTAAATAAAACAGCCCTTCCTGTTGCCACTTAATTTATTTTTCCCAGACGCGTTTCCTCTTTTTCTTGTTCTACGGCATCGTCAGTGGGAGCCATAACGATGCAGTTTTATAATTTTAGATTATCAAACAGTCCACGTTGCGATTTTTTTATGTAATGTCTGGACATTAGGAAACTCAGATCTCAGTACAGCGTAAAGAATTACTTTTTTACATAGAAAATCGCGACTGTTTGAACTGTTTGATAATCTAAAAATGACAAAACTGTATCGTTATAGAACTCACTCATGATGCCTTGGAACAAGAAAAAGGCGAAGCGAGTCTGGGAAAAATAAATTAAATGGCAGCAGGAAAAGTCTGTTTTATTTATAAAACAGGTATTTTTGTACTTGCTGCGGATGATGGCCACGCAAACAAACTTGGAACACCTAGTTTTTTTACTCATTTTTGTTGAATCTCTGCCTCATTCGTTCCGCTAGTTTACAACCATCATTCGTTAAGTCAATTTCGACATATACTGAGGTGGCATGAACAGAAAGTAATAAGATAAATTTTTTTAAATTGTTTGATGAATTAATCACTTGGTTTTTGGGCATGTATTGCACTTGTCAAAAGTTCTTTTTCTTTTCTTTTTTCAGGAAATATTTTTCGTCATTCGCTAGTTATCTTTGAGTTTCTTTAATTTGGTTTCACAATGTAAATCACCCTTGCAAACACTGTATATTACACTGAATTCATCTTGAAGATCACTTTTTATCCAGGCATATGATTTCTCGTATTTACACGCCGCTTAGGATTTCGGCATTCTGAGCCAGGCACAAAGTTCACTATTAAGAGAACGTCTGTTCATAAACATGCATGAAAAACTGAACTACTTACTGGCACTCAATAGAAAACAAACATCGGGGTGCACTCAGCCTCGTGATGCCAATTGAGGAGCTACTCAACCGAATACTAGCGGCTCCGGTCAAAGAAACCATCATAACGACCGGGAGAGCGGTGTGCTGACCACACGCCCCTCCTATCCGCATCCTGAGCTGAGGATGATGACACGGCGGTCAGATGGTCCCGAAGAAGACGGAGAGCGTTTACCACCTTTTCGTGCTAGATAGGACCTCCAATCTGCTTTTACGTATTTTTACCATGTAGGATTTCTGAAGATGCCAGAAAAAGGCGAAAGGTTGCAATAAAGCTTACGCTACTTTTGCGACATAGATTGTTTTTTTCCTACTGAAGAGCTGATATTTGTGAATAGTTTTCTTTGGGAATAAAACTTTAACTTTGGGCCATAATACATCCGAGTGTGGGTTCCCTACAGTTCGTTGTTTTGCAGCCACAACAAGTAAGCGCCAGGATGTTCTTTCATCAGGAAATCAATAGAAATTTCGCCTCCTTTTAGTAACCACCCTTTGCCTATTTCTTTAATGGTCGCTACTGAGACCGGGATTGCTGATGCAGTATATTTGAGTATAAATGCTGTGAGATCCCACCGACAGCTCCTGGTGCAGGCTTAAATTTAGTAACTTAGTGAGAATCTGTCGGTGGATATTTGAGTAAATGAATGTTTCCTTTTGGAACCCATGCGTAATTGTCGCTTCCTCACCACCGATCGATGCCGTGCAACGTTAAGCGAGTCAAAGTCTGATTGAATTCAGCTTAAGGGATCAGTTTTGTAATAAATATTTTTTCTGCACTGGAAATTAAAGATAACGTAAGCTCTTAGCATGCCAAGTTTGGTTCAGTTAACCTGAATCTCTTCTTTCCCCACCATGTCCTTATTGTAAGCAACTTAAAAACTCTATCTATTACTATATGATGCGCGGTACAAATAACAGAACGAGCTGATTACCTATATTAGCGAAGGACAGAAAGTCCCCCACGTTTATGACACAATTTCCTCCAATCGTTACAAGCTTGTAATTATTCGTGTAGATCAGCATTCATGTTATCCGTTGCGTGATTAAATAATTTATTAATGATCATTTCAGATTTTTTATCTGGCCAACCGTTTGGTCTCTCGGCTAAAATCTCAGCATTGGCGTATTGGGAAACGAATTTGGCGCAAGTAAATTGAAAATGTGCGTCCTCAGTCGGATGTGGCAACAAATACAGTAAATATCAGCGATTTAACCGTGTAGTTTAAACTGAAAGCAGGTGAAGAAACCTTTCGATACGTCCAAAATTGTTAAGACTTTCATCACCACTTGCTGGCTGTAGGCGCCTTTCTCAGGTTCTTCAAAATGGCTCTGAGCACTATGGGACATAACATTAGAATTCATCAGTCCCCTAGAACTTAGAACTACTTAAACCCAACTAACCTAAGGACATTACACACATCCATGCCCGAGGCAGGATTGGAACCTGCGACCGTAGCGGTCGCGCCGTTCCAGACTGAAGCGCCTAGAACCGTTCGGCCACACCAGCCGGCGAACCACCAGTAAGCCTGCTTCGTGACCTCCGTATCGTACAGTCGTGGTACGACAGATGTTATGTGCCTCTAGGCGCCAAACGGTGCAGTTACTTTGCGAGTAGTGGGGGCGATAACGTCCTCCATCAAATAGTTATTACAGTTGTCTGCCGTTCCAGCCTCAATAAACGTAAACCTTCTTTATGTGTTCTGTTGTTATTAGGGCAACTGCACTCACAAACAGGCTAAATTGGGTATCACCTTTTATTATGAAAATAATCGCAGTGTTTATTATTCACACGTCAAGTTCCGTTGGACCAAACTGAGGAGCAAACCACCAAGGTCATGGAACGTGTCAGTACATGAAGTTACCACATAAAAGTAATAACAGATAAAAATAAAATATTTATGAACCCGAAAAAGTCAATCCATAAGTTTAAGTAAACGCAATGAATAATACAACAAGAATCAGCTTAATTTTTCAAGGAACTCCTCCACAGAATAGAAGGCGTGAACCATGAGGAAGCTCTTCAGTTTCGATTTGAAAGTGCGTGGATTACTGCCATGATTTTTTAGTTCTTGTGGGAGCTTCTTGAAAATGGATGCAGCAGTATACTGCACACCTTTCTGCACAAGAACTAAGAAAGTCCGATCCAAGTGAAGATCTGATTTCTGGCGAGTATTAACTGAGTGAAAGCTGCTTACTCTTGAGAATAAGCTAATATTGTTAACAAGAAATGACAGTAACGACTATATATATTGAGAGGCCAATGTCAAAACACCCAGACTGGTAAACGGGGGTCGACAGGAGGTTCGTGAACTTGCACCACTTATAGCTCGAACCGCACGTTTCTGAGCCATACATATTCTTTTAGAATTGGAAGAGTTACACCAAAATATAATACCATACGACACAAGCGAATGAAAATAAGCAAAGTAGACTAATTTTCGTGTCGAACGATCACTGACTTCAGATACCACTCGAATAGTAAAAATGACAGCATTAAGTTTTTGAACCATATCCTCGTGGGTTTTTCACGACAATTTACTATCTATCTCAACACCTAGAAATTTGAACTGTTCAGTTTTACAAGCCATATGCCCATTGTGTGAAATTAAAACGTCAGGTTTTGTTGAATTGTGTGTTAGAAACTGTAAAAACTGAGTCTTACTGTGATTTAGCGTTAGTTTATTTCCTACAAGCCATGAACTTATTTCATGAACTGCAGTATTTGAAACAGAGCAAATGTTGCACGCAACATCCTTTAGTACCAAGCTAGTGTCATCAACAAACAGAAATATTGTAGAGAGCGTAACATTTTTACGAGGGTTGGAACTTTAATAGTGGCAACTATTTATTTACAGCTCGTACAAAATACATACGTGTTTCAAAGTTTTACTGACCTTCGAAGCAGTCACCAGCATTGTGTATAACCCATTGCCAGCGATGTGGAAGTCGTGAGTAGGATAATCTTAGCAGTGCCAGTTGCGTTGACAGTTCGGACGGCGCAGTCTATTGCCCGCCGAATTTGTAGCAGTTCTAAAGCGAATGCCGTGAAGTGTTTCCTGTAGTTCAGAAATCGAGTTGAACTTACGGGAGATTAAGTCAGGACAGTGCAGTAGGTGGTATAGCACTTAGCAGCCCCATCAGTCAAACAAATCAGTAACAGCTTGCACTGTACGTGCTTGAGCATTGCCCTACGAAATCATTCTCAGGTCCAGCACACAGTGGTATCACTTTTGCTTCTATGCTGTTCGTTTTTGGAACACAACCTACGTCCAGCTTAGAGACAGAAGTGATGACACTTTCTGCAGGACCTGACCATCATTTTGGAGGACAATGCTCAAGGATCAGCCCGATACAATTTGAAAAGAGACTCGTCCAACCAGGCACATGTTTCAGTCATCAACAGTCCAATGTCGGTGTTGAAGGGCCCAGGCGACACGAGTGGGCCTTCGGCTCCGAAAGTCCATATCGATGATGTTTCGTTGAACGGTTCGCATGCTGACACTTGTTGATGGTCAAGCACTGAAATCTGTAGCAATTTCGAAAGGGTTGCACATCCGTCACTTTAAACGAGTATCTTCCGTATTCGTTGGTCCCGTTCTTGAAGCACCTATTTCCGGCCCCAGCGATGTCGGAGATTTGATGTTTTACCGGATTTTTGATATTCACAGTACACTCGTGAAATGGTCGTAAGGGGAAATCCCCACTTCATCGCTGCCTCGCAGATGCTGTGTCCCATCGTTCGTGCGCCAACTACCACGCTCAAACTCACTTAAATCTTGATAACCTGGCTTGTAGCAGCAGTAACCGATCTAACAACTGCGCCAGACACTTGTTTTCTTATATAGGCGTTGCCGACCGCAGCGCCGTATTCTGCCTGTTCACGTATCTGTGTATTTGAATACGCACGCCTATACCAGTTTCTTTGGTGTTTCAGTGTATGTACCTGGGACGCCAACGTCCGAGGGCTTTTCGGTGGTCGCTTCCGCGGTTCTCCCCTTGCTACCTGCAACGGTAGTTCGATGCAGCACGGGAATCCAGGATCCGTTCACCTTGAGGCTTTCTTCTGTCTCGTTGAAGCTCTATTCTCATGTTGTGAATTTTTATAACCCCACTAAACAAGCGGGTGTGATAAGTCTACTCTACAGCAAGGACTTTCCTGCCGGCGAATTTTACTCTGTGGCCGGTCACACACAGCGCGTGCTCTGACACGGCCAATTTCTCCATCTGCTCCAACCCACTTATGTTCTTTGAACCTGATGTTGATTGATCGTCCAGTTATATACTGTCCGACACTTCCCGGGAAGCTCTCTCTTGAAATTTCAATAGCGAACCTCTCCGTGCTGCACAACGTCTCTCTTGTAACGCCTACCAATGGAGTTTGTTGAGCACCGACCAAACGATCCCATGACGAAACGCATCGCCCTGTGTTGGATCATCTCCATCTCTTGTATCAATCCTACCCGGTGAGAATTCCATACTGATGAACAATATTCAAGAATTCAAAATGAAATTTTCACTCTGCGGCGGAGGTGGTAGAGCACTTGTCCGCGAAAGGCAAATGTCCCGAGTCTTAATCTGCCAGGAAGTTTCATAACAGTGCACAATCCGCTGCAGAGTGAAAATTTCATTCTGGAAACATCCCCCAGGCTGTGGCTAAGCCATGTCTCCGGAATATCCTTTCTTTCGGGAGTGCTAGTTCTGCAAGTTTCGCAGAAGAGCTTCTGTGGAGTTTGGAAGGTAGGAGACGAGCTACTGGAGGAAGTGAAGCTGTGAGGACGGGTTGTGAGCCGTGCTTGGGTAGCTCAGATGGTAGAGCACTTGCCCACGAAGGCAAAGGTCCTGAGTTCGAGTCTCGGTCCGGCACACAGTTTTAATCTGCCAGGAAGTTTCAATACTGAAAAATTGGTGAGAACGAGCTCCTTATAAGCCAGATACGTCCTAGCTAAATTACATTTCCTTGAGCTTCCTCTTACGAATTTCAGCTTTACCTATTATTTGTTTTGTGTGACCATTCCAATTAACGTCGTTCTGGATAGTTACTCCCAGTATTTTTGCAGCAGATACCGTTTCAAGCAGTTTGTCATCAAATGACTCTGAGCACTATGGGACTTAACATCTATGGTCATCAGTCCCCTAGAACTTAGAACTACTTAAACCTAACTAACCTAAGGACATCACACAACACCCAGACATCACGAGGCAGAGAAAATCCCTGACCCCGCCGGGAATCGAACCCGGGAACACAGGCGCGGGAAGCGAGAACGCTACCGCACGACCACGAGCTGCAGACAGTTTGTCATCAATAGCGTAGTCGTACAGTAGTAGATTTATGCGCAGCATGCGATATTTTGGTTATGTTCACGGTCAACTGATAGAGTCTGCACCATCCATCAATTCTCTGCAAGTCATTGCGTAAATCGATCCTGCCTTCTGGCGCTGCTACTTTCTTATAGACAGCCTCACCTTCTGCGAATAGTCAAAGATCTTCCGACGCTTTCTACTAGAGCATCTACGAACAATGTAAACAGTAACACCGAGCGAGGTGGCGCAGTGGTTAGACACTGGACTCGCATTCGGGAGGACGACGGTTCAATCCCGCGTCCGGCCATCCTGATTTAGGTTTTCCGTGATTTCCCTAAATCACTCCAGCCAATGCCGGGATGGTTCCTCTGACAGGGCACGGCCGACTTCCTTCCTCGTCCTTCCCTAATCCGATGAGACCGATGACCACGCTGTCTGGTCTCCTTCCCCAAACCAACCAACCAACCTAAACAGTAACGGCCCCATCACACTTCTCTGAGGTACTCAGGAAATTATCTTTGCATCTATCGATTTTGTTCCGTTCAAGAGCGACGTGTTTAGTTCGATCTGCAACCAAGTCTTGAGTCCTGTCGCAAATCTGGACAGGTACTCGTTAAGCTCGTAATTTTTTTCACTAAAAGGCAGTGAGGGACGGTGTCAAATGTCATTCTGAAGGAACGCAGCATCAACCTGAGCGGAATTGTCTACGGTGCTGTGGATCTCATTGAGGAAAAGACTTCCGCAAGATCGCTGTTTGCGGAATCCATGTTGATTTTTGTACTGAGGTAATTTCAGTTCTACAGCAATGTAATAATTCCTGAGCGTAAAGCATATGCCACAATTCAACAGATTGACGTCAACGGTATATGCATATAAATATGTGCGCCTATCCTACGGCCATGCTTGAAAACTGGAATGACCAGCGCTTTCTTCCAGTTGCTAGCTACCCGCCGTTGCTCCAGCGATCTACGATACACTGCTGCTAGAAGTGGTACAAGTTTTTTCACATAATCTTTGCAGAATCTTATAGATATCTCATCTGGTCCTTCCACTACTAAGCGATTGTCGTTGCTTTTCTATTCCTCGGTAGGTTATCTCAATATCTATCATTTCTGACTGGAAGGAGGGGGCGCGTTGCGATCTTCCGCGGTGGGATAGTTTTGGAAGACCGAATTCAGTATTTCGCCTTGTCTCTCTTATCTTCCGTATCGGTGTGGTCTCTAAGGGAATGAAACAGAGGGTTTCGAACCACCAGTTCATATGGTTCAAATGGCTCTGAGCACTATGGGACTTAACATCTGACGTCATCAGTCCCTAGAACTTAGAACTACTTAAAGCTAACTAACCTAAGGACATCACACACATCCATGCCCGAGGCAGGATTCGAACCTGCGACCGTAGCGGTCGCGCGTTTCCAGACTGAAGCGCCTAGAACCGTTCGGCCACACCGGCCGGCGAACCACCAGTAAGCCTGCTTCGTGACCTCCGTATCGTACAGTCGTGGTACGACAGATGTTATGGGCCTCTAGGCGCCAAACGGTGCAGCTACTTTGCGAGTAGTGGGGGCGGTAACGTCCTCCATCAAATAGTTATTACAGTTGTCTGCCGTTCCAGCCTCAATAAACGTAAACCTTCTTTATGTGTTGTGTTGTTATTAGGGCAACTGCACTCACAAACCGGCCAAATTGGACATGACCTTTTATTATGAAAATAATCGCAGTGTTTATTATTTACACGTCAAGCTCCGTAGGACCAAACTGAGGAGCCAATCTCCAAGGTCATGGAACTTGTCAGTACACGAAGTTACAACATAAAAGTAATAAAAGATAAAAATAAAATATTTATGAACCCAAAGAAAGTCAATCCATAAGTTTAAGTAAACGAAATCAATAATACACTCCTGGAAATTGAAATAAGAACACCGTGAATTCATTGTCCCAGGAAGGGGAAACTTTATTGACACATCCCTGGGGTCAGATACATCACACAATGTCGGCACTAGTACAGTGTATATCCACCTTTCGCAGCAATGCAGGCTGCTATTCTCCCATGGAGACGATCGTAGAGATGCTGGATGTAGTCCTGTGGAACGGCTTGCCATGCCATTTCCACCTGGCGCCTCAGTTGGACCAGCGTTCGTGCTGGACGTGCAGACCGCGTGAGACGACGCTTCATCCAGTCCCAAACATGCCCAATGGGGGACAGATCCGGAGATCTTGCTGGCCAGGGTAGTTGACTTACACCTTCTAGAGCACGTTGGGTGGCACGGGATACATGCGGACGTGCATTGTCCTGTTGGAACAGCAAGTTCCCTTGCCGGTCTAGGAATGGTAGAACGATGGGTTCGATGACGGTTTGGATGTACCGTGCACTATTCAGTGTCCCCTCGACGATCACCAGTGGTGTACGGCCAGTGTAGGAGATCGCTCCCCACACCATGATGCCGGGTGTTGGCCCTGTGTGCCTCGGTCGTATGCAGTCCTGATTGTGGCGCTCACCTGCACGGCGCCAAACACGCATACGACCATCATTGGCACCAAGGCAGAAGCGACTCTCATCGCTGAAGACGACACGTCTCCATTCGTCCCTCCATTCACGCCTGTCGCGACACCACTGGAGGCGGGCTGCACGATGTTGGGGCGTGAGGGGAAGACGGCCTAACGGTGTGCGGGACCGTAGCCCAGCTTCATGGAGACGGTTGCGAACGGTCCTCGCCGATACCCCAGGAGCAACAGTGTCCCTAATTTGCTGGGAAGTGGCGGTGCGGTCCCCTACGGCACTGCGTAGGATCCTACGGTCTTGGCGTGCATCCGTGTGTCGCTGCGGTCCGGTCCCAGGTCGACGGGCACGTGCACCTTCCGCCGACCACTGGCGACAACATCGATGTACTGTGGAGACCTCACGCCCCACGTGTTGAGCAATTCGGTGGTACGTCCACCGGCCTCCCGCATGCCCACTATACGCCCTCGCTCAAAGTCCGTCAACTGCACATACGGTTCACGTCCACGCTGTCGCGGCATGCTACCAGTGGGTCATTCCATGCCAAGTGGTCTAAACCTTCCCACCATCATGTCTCCAATTTTCGTCAAATTTTATCTGTAGCACTAGTCAAGTGCTAAATTAAGTTTCTCAAGATTTCAAGCCTCTAGCTGCAATACTTGCTGATCTAGACCCCCTTGTCTGAAGGGTAGTAAGTTCGCATGCGCGCGACATCAGACAAAATGCCATTTTTGGGGTCTCATAAAATTGAAACCAATTCATAAGAATGGTTAGTAAGATGAGACCCTGTACAGTTTTTTGTGCTGATTCAAACGAAATTAATTATAAGATTACTGATGCAAAATCCGGTCAAACAAGTCGACTCAAAGTGTACCCCTAATTCTGTCGTGACTTAATGCGACAAATTTTGACCAATATTCAGACTGCAATAATTTCCTTGCAGATAAAGATATGGACTTGAACTTTTTACCAAGTCTTATCTTTGTGCTGGACATAATACAGCTGGATTTCCAACTACCCAGGCTTTATAGTCGCCTTGCAAAATCTCTTCAAATTTGGCAGTGTCAGCGCAAATGGCTTTATTTACCAAAGTTCAAAGCCCATTACTACAAAATAGTCAGCCTGGATTTAATTGTGAATAGTATCATCTGAAAGAGAAAATTTTGCTCTACAAGATGGATATATTTTTCTTTTGCAACGCTTCCATTAAGTGCTTATTTACTCAGGTCAAAGTATCTTATATTTTGTGTGCGCAGTGCCCTGCGTTGGTCCATGATGGCTGAGCCATTACTGGTTATCACAATAAAACCAGCATCCCCATCGCCATAGGGGCCACGCCCGATAGCCATGCAGTAACAGCCACGGGTGGGTATCTTTACTGCAGGTTCCCAAGCCTGATTACAGGGTGTCTTTACCACAGGATCCCAAGCCTGATTGTGGGTTTCTTTATGCAGGTTCCCAAGCCTGTCTTCCTCAGTTACTTCATCATTCTGAAAGCATCGTTGATTTGCAATAGAATGCTTTCAGGAAAACTGTATTGCCGACCAGATGATGTCACTGATGGAGCTGGAATAACACCAATGATAAGTTGTTCTGGAATCCAGCAAGTATCACGTCTTAAGGGCCAATAAAATGAACTTGCAGGACCATGAGGATGCATAAAGCTTATGAAAGCATCTTTCTGTTCGACTGAGATTTCAACGATGTTTCCAATCCACCATTTCTTTTCATAAATGCAAGCAACATACTGCCCAGGCTGAAGATCCATGACTTGAACTACTAGTTCAGCAGCACTAATTTTGGCCAAAAAAGATGTCGCATCATTTGAAACTCTACTGACCTGAATTGTCGTCATATCAATGGGCAAAAAATGGTGGTTTTCTCTTGTGCCAGCCAGAGTGTGCCCTTGCAGGAATCTTTCTTCTTGAGAAGCTTTTTCTTCTTCAACTTCCTCTTTGCTGATGAAAAAGAATTTGATTCCATTGATATTATCATTGCAGAAGTTGAAAAGATCTTTGGGTGTTAGAATCTGGTTTTCATATGGACGTTGCAAACTTGCTCTTGCTGCCAACCGTTTTGTTGTGCCTCCAATGCCATCACAAGGCGACTTTCCATGGCTTGTTCCAAAGAAATTCCATTCTGCTGTTATTTCAAAATCTTCTTTGTGATAGCATAAGTTGAGAAAATTCTTGAAATTCTTATATTGTGCAGCTGAACCATCACTGAAGTAGTGGATGTGGCTTATTTTGGAAAATTGCATCTTCAGGTAATTGATTACTTTTCCAATGTAAACATGGACAGTAATCGTATCGTGTCGAAGGCAGTCACTAATAACACAAAGATTCACACATTGCACCTCTTCGTTTTCACAGTAGTAGACTACAAATGGATGAACTGTTGCTTGACTGTTTTCCCAGTGAAAGCCTTGCACTGCATCTTGAACAATAAATGAATAGTTTTCAGCAAAATCCATTAGTATTATGAATTCGCCTTCTTTCAAATCAGTTTTGAGAGCTTTCAGGTGCTGGCTTTGATGCTTGGCAATGTAGTGATGACAAGACAGGTTCCAAATTTTTGCTGCAATATCTTCAACATACTCTTCTGTTGAAAGCTGCTTTGTTTCTAAAGTATCCCTGTCGGTATGAATCCATTGTTTGTACTCAATCGGTTCTTCAGGGTCATTATCTTCAAAATATGTTGCAATAACTGCTTCTACACCTTCTGGACCAGGGCAGTTTTCACAACGATGAAGCATACAATCCTTGTTTTCCAAGCTGCAAACAGCTTTGCTAAGAATTTCCTTGTAGTCTTCATTGATTGATGCACCAGTGAGCATAAGCTTGACATTTTGGTGTATTGTACAGACACAAACTGAGTGCATTCCAGCAGAGCCAACTGTAACACACCATTTTGGTCTAAGCTCGCAAAACTTTGAGAAGCCAATTTCTGGTCCATTTTGCTTCTGATAAGACACGTACATTTCCTTCAAATTGCAAAGCAACAACCGCTTTTGCTTGTACACCTTTGTTCCTGAAATTCTCACAGGCACACAGTCTTTCTTCCCTGGACAAAGTCTGCTGAATTCGTCATCTTGAAAAAAGTCATGTACTTTCTGGACAACTTCATCTGAAAGCTTCCTTCCTTGCCGATTTGCTGGAAAAGCTAGAACACCTTGCTCATTCTTCAGTTTTCTCGCTTGCTTTACCATTCTTTCTGATACATTAAATGCTGTTGTCGTATCTTTAATTGTCCAGCTTCTTGGAACCAAGGTCAATATTTGAACTTTTGTCCTACGATTTGACACTTTACATTTTTCTTTCAACTCTTCTATAAGATTATCAAGATCTGCACAATTACTGCATGGGCGACTTTTACTTGAACTTGGCTGTTCATCGTAATTGATTCCTACAGCAGCAGCAATTTGATTCCCAATTAAACTTTGTGCATCCAAGATCTTTCTTTTTGCATAGCTTGGCTTATCTCTTTTACTTAGTTGTCTTCTTTTCAATGGTGAAGCACCAATAAATGATAAACTTTTGTTGATGGCTGGTTCAGTTTCATCCGTTGTGAAATCTTGTTCAGATTGGGTTGATAGTGATGATGAATCTTCTAGCTTTTGGTTCAGTGCCGACATGCAGCGAGGGCAAAGCTTCTGACCAGGTTTTATATCAATCACTTCTTTTTTCTTTAACAGGCAAAGTTTGGCAGCTGTTTCATTATCAAGCAGTCTAAGTCCAGCTTTTACATTGTGATTCCTCTTCTTGAATGGATTGCAACATTTCTTTTGCATTGCTTGATATTCATGTAGGAAGAGGGCTTCATGGTGGAAGCAAATGATGGAATTTTCGTCAAGTTTGGCTTCTGAACGCGAAACAAGCAATTTCTGGTCACATTCTGTGAAATCACTAAACGCTTTGAATCCAGTCTTCTTAGCATAGAAGATAACATGGCACTTTGATGCAGCAGCATCTTTTCCAATTGAACAGGGGGCCAACGATTCTTCTTCTTCATTAACTTCTGACATCTCTCACTGGCCAATCACTGAATAAAACACGAATGAAATATCCAATTATATCAGTAATTCTAAGCGACTATTAAGATTCAAATTCCTAGAAATGAAGAAAAATTAGTGCATCGCGCATACAAAATATAACAACTTTGATGTGAGTTAATGAGTACTTAATGGTCGCGTTGCAAAAAAAACAAATGTCAGTCTTGTAGAGCAAGATTTTCTCTTTTAGGTGATACTATTCACAAGCAGATTCAGGCCAACTATTTTTTAGTAATTGGCTTGAAACTTTGGTAAATTTTACCGTTTGTGCTGACACTGCCTAATTTGAAGAGATACTGCAGGGCGACCATATGGCCTGGATCATTGCAAATCCGGCTGCATTATGTCTAGCACAAGCATGAAGCTTGGCCAAAAGTTCAAGTCCATATCTTCAACTGCAAGGAAATCATTGCAGTCTTAATATTGGTCAAAATTTGTCGCGTTGTGTCACGACAAATTTTGAAGTATACTTTGAGTCGAGTTATTTGACCGGGGTTTGCATGAGTAATGTTATAAATAATTTCGTTGGAATCAGCAAAAAAAACTGTACAGGGTCGCATCTTACTAACCATTCTTATGAATTAGTTTCGATTTTATTAGACTCCAAATATGACATTTTTTTTATGTTGCATGCACACGGACTAAGTACACTTCAGACAAGGGGGTCTAGATCAGCAGCTATTGCAGCTAGAGGCCTGAAATCTTGGGAAACTTACTTCAACACTTGACTAAAGCTACAGTTAAAATTTGACGAAAATTGGAGACCATGATGGTGGGAACTTTTTTCAGTTTTAGACCACTTGGTGTGGAATGACCCCAGTGTTAAATACTGCGATGGAGCTCCGTATGCCACGGCAAACTGGCTGACACTGACGGCGGCGGTGCACAAATGCTGCGCAGCTAGCGCCATTCGACGGCCAACACCGCGGTTCCTGGTGTGTCCGCTGTGCCGTGCGTGTGATCATTGCTTGTACAGCCCTCTCGCAGTGTCCGGAGCAAGTATGGTGGGTCTGACACACCGGTGTCAATGTGTTCTTTTTTCCATTTCCAGGAGAGTACAACAAGAATCAGCTAAATGTTTCAAGGAACTCCTCCACAGAATAGAAGGCGTGACCCATGAAGAAAATCTTCAGTTTCGATTTGAAAGTGCGTGGATTACTGCCATGATTTTTTAATTCTTGTGGTAGCTTATTGAAAATGGATGCAGCAGTATACTGCACACTTTTCTGCTCAAGAGGTAAGGAAGTCCGATCCAAATGCAGGTTGGATTTCTGCCGAGTATTTACTGGGTGATAGCTGATTATTCTTGGGAATAACAAGAAACGACAGTAAGAATTGTATATGTTGAGAGGCCAATGTCAAAATACCCAGACTCGTGAACAGGGATCGGCAAGAGGTTCGTGAACTTGCACCACTTATTGCCCGAACCGCACGTTTCTGATCCAAAAATATCCCTTTATAATGGGAAGAGTTACCCAAAATATAATACTGTACGACACAAGCGAATGAAAATAAGCAAAGTAGACTAATTGTCGTGTCGAACGATCACTTACTTCAGATACCGTTCGAATAGTAAAAATGACAGCATTAAGTTCTTGAACCATATCCTCGTGGGTTTTTCACGACAAATTACTATCTATCTCAACACCTAGAAATTTGAACTGTTCAGTTTTACAAGCCATATGCCCATTGTGTGAAATTAAAACGTCAGGTTTTGTGTGTTAGAAACTGTAAAAACTGAGTGTTACTGTCATTTAGCTTTAGTTTATTTGCTACAAGCCATGAACTTATGTCATGAACTCTAGTATTTGAAACAGAGCAAATGTTGCACGCAACATCCTTTAGTACCAAGCTAGTGTCATCAGCAAACAGATATATTTTAGAGGGCATAACATTTATACGAGGGTTGGAACTTTCATAGTGTATAGCTCGTACAAAATAGATACGTGTTTCAAAGTTTTACTTACCTTCAAAGTAGTCACCAGCATTGTGTATAACTCGTAGCCAGCGATGTGGAAGTCGTAGGATACTCTTAGCAGTGCCAGTCTGTTGCCCGACGAATTTGTAGCAGTTCTGAAGCGCATGCCGTGAAGTGTTTCCTTCAGTTTAGAAATGGAGTTGAACTTACAAGAGAATAAGTGAGGGGAGTGCAGTAGGTGGTATAGCACTTAACAGTCCCATCACTCAAACAAATCAGTAACAGCTTGCACTGCACGTGCTTGAGCATTGTCCTGCAAAATGATGGTCAAATCCTGCAGAAAGTGTCATCACCCCTCTCTGTCTCTCTCTCTCTCTCTCTATCTCTCTCTCTCTCTCTCTCTCTCTCTATGCTGTTCATTTTTGGAACACAACCTACGACCAGCTTAGAGACAGAAGCGATGACACTTTCTGCAGGACCTGACCATCATTTTGCAGGACAATGCGCAAGGACGTACAGTGCAAGCTGTTACTGATTTGTTTGACTGGTGGGGCTGCTAAGTGCTGTACCATCTACTGCACTCACCTGACTTAATCTCTAGTAAGTTCAACTCGATTTCTGAACTGCAGGAAACACTTCACGGCATTCGCTTGAGAACTGCTACAAATCTGTAGGGAAATAGAACGCACCACTCGAATTGTCAACGCAACTGGCACTGCTAAGAGTATGCTACGACTTCCACATCGCTGGCAACGGGTTATACGCAATGCTGGTGACTACTATGAAGATCAGTACAACTTTGAAACACGTATCTATTTTGTACGAGCTATAAATAAATAGTTGCCACTATTAAAGTTCCATCCCTCGTATATATAAGAAAAAGGAGTGGCCCCAACACTGATCCCTGTGGCACCCCCCCCCCCCTTCCCCTAGACTGTACCCCACTCAGACCCCACACCACGGCCACTCTCAACATCTATCTGTTGCTAAAGTAAGAGGTGAACCATTTGTGAGCTACTCCCCGTATTCTGTAATGGTCCAACTTCTGGAGAAATATTTTGTGATCATCACGATCAAACGCCTTACTTAAATAAAAAAAAATACCTTGTGCAGTCGCGCTATCTGATTGAAAAAGATCAAGAAATCTTGTTTTACGATAGTCAGTTCTACGAAGTTAGCGCGTACGCAATATGAACGAAATTACATGTATTTTCGAGTAAATAGAAAGTTGTAAGACTTTTACGCCAAAACACTGACGATAAAAGATATGACACTGGTTCGGAGTGAAACCTCCTGACAGGTTGAAACTGTATGGCGTACTGGGATCCAACCCGGGACCCTAACTTTTGCGTTCTATGTGAGTCGTGTCTCTCTCCCTTGGCCCCTCTTACGCTCTCTCTCTCTCTCTCTCTCTCTCACTCCCTCTCACGCTTTCTCTCCATCAACAAAAGTTTTGCATCTCTGCGATAAGCCTTGCAGGTGTGTTGCTATTGTCAATGTCCCTGTAACGATGAGGAGGTCACCCCTGACGTTGTTTGTAAACATACACATCGTAACTGTGAGCGCTACCTGTGGGTAGAACGCCACAGTCGAATGGATTGCAGCACTACAGCTGAACGTATAAAAACGGTAGAGGCGCATTATAGAGCCGTCTGTGGACCTTTGGAACAGTAGGTTGAACATCCATCACGCCACGAACGAAAATCGCGACTAGAGTGTGAGTCCGCATCATCGGGTTACGCGCAGATGGCTTTTCAAGCAGGGAAGTTGCTCGAGGTGAGTATTCTTACGGTCTTCATGGGAGCTTCACGATTATTCTCAATCAAATAGGCGCTGTTCTCTTCTGAAACTTTGAGGTTTGCCGATGACTCCGTAATTTTGTCAGACAGCAAAGGACCTGGAAGAGCAATTGAACGGAATGGACAGTGTCTTGAAGGGAGGCTATAAGATGAACATCAACAAAAGCAAAACGAGGGTAATGGAATGTAGTCCAATTAAATCAGGTGATGGTGAGGGAATTAAATTAGGAAATGAGACACTTAAGGTAGTGGATGAGTTTTGCTATTTGGGGAGCAAAATAACTGACGATGGTCGAAGTAGAGAGGATTTAAAATGGAGACTCGCAATGGCAAGGAAAGCGTTTCTGAAGAAGAGAAATTTGCTAACGTGAAGTATAGATTTAAGTGTCAGGAGGTCTTTTCTGAAAGTATGGAGTGTAGCCATGTATGAAAGTGAAACATAGACGATAAACAGTGTAGACAAGAAGAAAACAGAAGATTTCGAAATGGGGTGCTACAGAAGAATGATGAAGATTAGATGGGTAGATCACGTAACTAACGAGGAGGTACTGCATAGAATTGGGGAGAAGAGGAATTTGTGGCACAACTTGACTAGAATAAAGGATCGGTTGATAAAATATGTTCTGAAACAGCAACGATCACCAGTTTGGTATTGAAGGGCAGCGTGGAGGGTAAAAATCGTAGAGGGAGACCAAGAGATGAATACATTAAGCAGATTCAGAAGGATGTAGCGTGCGGTAGTTATCCGGAAACGAAGAAGCTTGCACAGGATAGAGTAGCATAAAGAGCTGCATCAGACCACTCTCTGGACTGAAGACCATAACACAACATAAAAATAGACGCCACAAGCTGGAACAAAAGTACTTTATCGAGGAACTCTCTATTATTTTCAATCAAACAGACGCTGGTTTGTATGGGCTTTATTAGATTTTTTACCTGTATACAGAGATGGACGTCACAAGGTGGAACAAGAGTACTTTTGAGTACTTCAGTGTACATGTTGGTGATATCTCGTCATCCCGAAATATTAAGTCATAAAATTCAGGCTTTGCTTGCCCTCCCCGAGAGCTAATAATTAATAGAAACTGTTCTTTTCTAACACAAGGCTTTAATCGAGGGTATACAGTCCTGTCGCTAGCTTCCCAGATTTCGGAGATAATATTTTAGCCCATTAACATTATTTAAAAATTATTATAATTACAAAACATTTAAAAAACAAAACAACAACTTACCTAGATGTAGGATAGAACGCGGATCGCTCGTGAGCAAGCGAGCTGCTACAGACACAGGCATTTCCCTACGCCCCCAGAGCTTATAAACTGACCGTACAATGATGTGACAGAAGTCATGGCATAGCGATATGTACATATACAGGTGGCGGCAATATCGTGGACACAAGGTGTAAAGGGCAGAGCATTAGCGAAGCTGTCGTTTGCCATCAGGTGATAAAGTTTCGGACGTGATTATGGCCGCACGGCGGCAATCAACAGACTCTGAACGAGGAATGGTAGTTGAAGGTAGATGCACTGGAAATTCCATTTCGGAAATGGTTAGGGGATTCAGTATTTCGAAATCCACAGTGCCAACATTGTGCCGATAATACCAAATTTCAGGCATTATTTCTCAGAACGTGTAAAGCAGTCGCCGGCCACTTTCACATAGCAGCCGAGAGCAACGGTGTTTGCTTGGAAGTGCTAACAGACAAGCAACACTCTGCGACGAAATTTGCCGTTAACGGGCGACGGCAGCGGACGACCGACGCGAGTGCCTTTGCTAACAGCACGACATCGTCATCAGCGCCTCCCCTGGCCTCCTGAAACCTAGACGAATGGAAAACCGTGGCCTCGTCAGATGAGTCCCGATTTCAGTTGGCAAGAGGTGATGGTAGGGTTCGAATGTGGCGCAGACCCCACGAAACCATGGACCAAGCTGTCAACAAACCACTGTGCAAGCTGGTAGTGGCTAATAATGTCGGCTGTGTTTACATGGAATGGACTGAACCGATCACTGAATGGTTATATTCGGCTACATGGACAACATTTGCACCCATTCACGGACTTCATTTTCCCAAACAACGATGCAAATTTCATCGGGCCACCATCCATCGCGATTGGTTTGATGAACGTTCTGGACAATTCGAGCGAGTGATTTGGCGACCCAGATCGCCCGACATGAATCCCATGGAAGATTTATGGGGCATAATCTAAAGATGGCGCACAAAATCCTGCACCGGCAACACTTTAACAATTGTGGACGGCTATAGAGGCAACACACTCAGCCTCGTGATGCCAATTGAGGAGCTGATCAACTGAATAGTAGCTGCTCCGGTCAAAGGAAACCATCGTAATGACCGGGAGAGCGGTGTGCTGACCACACGCCCCTCGTAACTGCGTCCTCAGCTGAGGATGACACGGTGGCCGGATGGTACCGATGGGCCACTTGTCGCCTGAGTGCTATAGAGGCAACATGGGTGAATATTTTTGCAGGGGAACTTCCAACGACTTGTTGAGAGTCCGTGCCACGTCGAGTTGCTGGAGTAGCCTTTTAAAAGGAGGTCCGACACGGTTGTTGTTGTTGTTGTGGTCTTCAGTCCTGAGACTGGTTTGATGCAGCTCTCCATGATACTCTATCCTGTGCAAGCTTCTTCATCTCCCAGTACCTACTGCAGCCTACATCCTTCTGAATCTGCTTAGTGTATTCATCTCTTGGTCTCCCTCTACGATTTTTACCCTCCACGCTGCCCTCCAGTACTAAGTTGGTGATCCCTTGATGCCTCAGAACATGTCCTACCAACCGATCGCTTCTTCTGGGTAAATTGTGCCACAAACTCCTCTTCTCCCCAATACTATTCAATACCTCCTCATTAGTTATATGATCTACCCATCTAATCTTCAGCATTCTTCTGTAGCACCGCATTTCGAAAGCTTCTATTCTCTTCTTGTCCAAACTATTTATCGTCCATGTTTCACTTCCATACATGGCTACACTCCATACAAATACTTTCAGAAACGACTTCCTGACACTTAAACCTATACTCGATGTTAACAAATTTCTCTTCTTCAGAAACGCTTTCCTTGCCATTCGCAGTCTACATTTTATATCCTCTCTACTTCGACTGTCATCAGTTATTTTGCTCCCCAAATAGCAAAACTTTACTTCTTTAAGTGTCTCATTTCCAAATCTAATTCCCTCAGCATCACCCGACTTAATTCGACTACATTCCATTATCTTCGTTTTGCTTTTGTTGATGTTCATCTTATATCCTCCTTTCAAGACACTGTCCATTCCGTTCAACTGCTCTTCCAAGTCCTTTTCTCTCGCTGACACAATTAAAATGTTATCGGCAAACGTCAAAGTTTTTATTTCTTCTCCATGGATTTTAATACCTACTCCGAATTTTTCTTTTGTTTCCTTTACTGCTTGCTGAATATACAGATTGAATAACATCGGGGAGAGGCTACCACCCTGTCTCACTCCCTTCCCTACCACTGCTTCCCTTTCATGTCCCTCCACTCTTATAACTGCCATCTGGTTTCTGTACAAATTGTAAATAGCCTTTCGGCCCCTGTATTTTACCCCTGCCAGCTTCAGAATTTGAAAGAGAGTATTCCAGTCAACATTGTCAAAAGCTTTCTCTAAGTCTACAAATGCTAGAAACGTAGGTTTGCCTTTCCTTAATCTTTCTTCTAAGATAAGTCGTAGGGTCAGTATTGCCTCACGTGTTCCAACATTTATACGGAATGCAAACTGATCTTCCCCGAGGTACATACACGGTAGTAAGAGGTATCCTGAGTTCATGAGCCGCGCGTAAAAGTTTAGAGCTCTTTTGATCGGAATTTCATCCGGGCGGGGGGTATGTGCTTTTATGCCCGGGCTTCCAACCTGCGAAGAGTCACCCCGAACTGAATCAGAATCCCGTAACTACGGCCGAGGTAGTCCGCCATACACCGGCCAGCGTGACTTGGCTCGGCGCGGCTAGCGGTTCGGCAATCGATAGCCGCGCGCGCCGTCGGGAACTGTGGCTGGCTGCAGCCTGCCGCGCTACCTTGCGGCCTGGCTGCTAAGTCGGGCCCCCGGGACACGACACGACGACCTGTCTGCACTGCTCGCGGCTGTGGTCGGGACTCTTCAAACACCAGCAGCCGCCGCTTTGCTCATTGCCCGAGACAGGACCCACAGGTGGTTGTGGCGGGGCTGGCGGGCGTCGCTTCTGTCGCCGTACTACGGTTATCCGCCAAACACCTGTTCGCTTAACTTCGAGCGCTGCACGGAGGCAGCATTTGGTATTTCCCACGATAGCGTACTACTACTTCTAAAGCTCTCCCTACCGTGTCGTCCGACTCTACAGGGTGAAAAGTATTTAAACCGACAAACCGAGGTTGTAGGGGACATCAAAACAAATATTATACCCTAATGTCATTTTTTCCTGTGAGGATTATTTAAACCGGTGGAGGGTGTATTACGCTCTTCAGTTGTAGGCAACTGCTGTCCACCAGTGTAGTATTGCATTGTCTCTGTTTACTAATGGAGCGATACACCTGGAGTGAGTACACTGATATGGTTGGTGTGTACTACACTACTGGCCATTAAAATTGCTAAACCAAGAAGAAATACAGATGATAAACGCGTATTCATTGGACAAATATATTATACTAGAACTGACATGTGATTACATTTTCACGCAATTTGGGTGCATAGATCCTGAGAAATCAGTACCCAGAACAACTACCTCTGGCCGTAATAACGCCCTTGATACACCTGGGCATTGAGTCAAACAGAGCTTGGATGGCGTGTACAGGTACAGCTGTCCATGCAGCTTCAACACGATACCACAGTTCATCAAGAGTAGTCACTGGCGTATTGTGACGAGCCAGTTGCTCGGCCACCATTGACCGGACGTTTTCAATTGGTGAGAGATATGGAGAATGTGCTGGCCAGGGCAGCAGTCGAACATTTTCTGTTTCCAGAAAGGCCCGTAGAGGACCTGCAACATGCGGTCGTGCTTTATCCTGCTGAAATGTAGGGTTTCGCAGGAATCGAATGGAGGGTAAAGGCACGGGCCGTAACACATCTGAAATGTAACGTCCACTGTTCAAAGTGGACCGAGCGAGGTGGCGCAGTGGTTAGCACACTGGACTCGCATTCGGGAGGACGACGGTTCAATCCCGTCTCCGGCCATCCTGATTTAGGTTTTCCGTGATTTCCTTAAATCGCTTCAGGCAAATGCCGGGATGGTTCCTTTGAAAGGGCACGGCCGATTTCCTTCCCCATCCTTCCCTCACCGAGCTTGCGCTCCGTCTCTAATGACCTCGTTGTCGACGGGACGTTAAACACTAATCTCCTTCTCCTCTGTTCAAAGTGCGGTCAATGCGAACAAGAGGACCCCATACAATCACGCCGGGTGATACGCCAGTATGGCGATGACGAATACACTCTTCCAATGTGCGTTCACTGCGATGTCGCCAAACACGGATGCGACCATCATGATGCTGTAAACTGAACCTGGATTCATCGGAAAAAATGACGTTTTGCCATTCGTGCTGCCAGGTTCGTCGTCGAGTACACCGTCGCAGGTGCTCCTGTCTGTGATGCAGCGTTAAGTGTAGCCGCAGCCGTGGTCTCCGAGCTGATAGTCCATGCTGCTGCAAACGTCGTCGAACTGTTCATGCAGATGGTTGTTGTCTTGCAAACGTCCCCATCCGTTGACTCAGGGATCGAGAAGTGGCTGCACGATCCGTTACAGCCATGCGAATAAGATGCCTGTCATCTCGACTGCTAGTGATACGAGGCCGTTGGGACCCAGCACGGTGTTCCGTATTACCCTCGTGAACCCACCGATTCCATATTCTGGTAACAGTCATTGGATTTTGACCAACGCGAGCAGCAATGTCGCGATACGATAAACCGCAATCGCAATAGGCTACAATCTGACTTTTATCAAAGTCGGAAATGTGATGGTACGCATTTATCCTACTTACACGAGCCATCACAACAACGTTTCACCAGGCAACGCCGGTCAACTGCTGTTTGTGTATGAGAAATCGGTTGGAAACATTCCTCATGTCAGCACGTTGTAGGTGTCTCCAGCGGCGCCAACCTTGTATGAATGCTCTGAAAAGCTAAACATTTGCATATCACAGCATCTTCTTCCTGTCGGTTAAATTTCGCGTTTGTAGCACGTCATCTTCGTGGTGTAGCAGTTTTAATGGCCAGCAGTGTATGTAGCGCACCATAACGGACGAGCTGCACAGCGGGTTTATCGACAACAATATCCTAATCGTCGTATCTCACATCATACGACCTTTGCCGCTGTGTACCAACGTCTGCGTCAGACCGGGTCATTTAGTAGATTACCTGGACAGGGACGCCGTCGCACGGTAAGAACGCTGCAATATGAGGAAGCTGTCTTGTAGCATGTGGAGCGGGATCCTTCAATCAGCACTCGCGCAATTGCACGTAACCTGGGGACGAATCAGACGAATGTAAGAACAGCCCTTCGAGAGCAATTGTTACGTCCATTTCACTTACAGCGTGTCCACAACCTGGAACCAGTTGATTATCCACCCAGAGCACAGTTTTCGCAGTGGTACCTGGAACAGTGTGAAATGCATCCTACATTTCCATCCTGTGTGTTGTTTACCGATGAAGCAACTTTCGGGCGTGATGGATTCTTCAACATGCACAATTCGCATGTTTGCAGTGAGGATAACCAACATGCCACAGTTACTAGGGCTCATCAAGTGCGGTTCTTCGTTAATGCGTGGGTCGGTGTTGTTGGGGACTGTTTAATTGGACCGTATCTGCTACCTAGGCCATTAAATGGCTGGCACTGTTACAATTTTCTCGCCAGAGCATTGCCATAATTGCTGGAAAACGTCCCGCTCCCTACAAGACAACGCGTGTGGTTCCAACATGACGGGGCGCCGGCGCATTTCAGTCGTCGTGTGCTTCGATTCCTGGACCGACGCTTCCCAGAAACGTGGACTGGCAGAGGTGATCCTGTACCGTGGCCTGCTCGATACTCAGATATATCCCCTCTGGACTTCTTTGTGTGGGGAGAGATGCGCAAGCTTGTTTACGCAACTCCTGTTGCGTCAGAAGAGGATCTGCTTGCCCGGATAGTAGCAGCAGCAGGAACAATTCTGGATACTCTTGGGGTTTTTGCCTGTGTCAGACAGAACATGATCCAACGGTGTAACCTTTGTTTACGTGTCAATGGAGGCATTTTTGAAAATCTACTGTAATTGAAATTGGGTTGTGTTAATGTGTTGTCTCTTGATCATAAAAAAAAATGGAAAAGTGTTTGTTGCGTTAATTAATTTGCCGCCAGAGAAATTTTCCTCTACCGGTTTAAATACTACTCACAGGAAAAAATGACAGGAAAAAATATTGCCGGCCGGAGTGGCCGTGCGGTTCTAGGCACTACAGTCTGGAGCCGAGCGACCGCTCCGGTCGCAGGTTCGAATCCTGCCTCGGGCATGGACGTGTGTGATGTCCTTAGGTTAGTTAGGTTTAAGTAGTTCCAAGGTCTAGGCGACTGATGACCTCAGAAGATAAGTCGCATAGTGCTCAGAGGCATTTGAACCATTTTTTGAAAAAATATTTGTTTTTATGTCCCCTACAGCCTCCCAGAGTTTGTCAGTTTAAATACTTTTCACCCTGTACACGTTCAAGTTAATATAGGAGGCACAGAACCTGGAAATACCATGTCGATTTTAATCTGATGATCTGATGTCCGCCTTCTTAGCTGGGTGGTACCGTGCTCGCCTCCCATGCAAGTGGAAATTTTTGGAAATTTGTGATAAGTTTCTATGGGACCAAACTGCTACGGTCATCGGTTCCTAGCCTTACACACTTCTTAATCTAACTGTAACTTACGCTAAAGACAGCACACACACCCACGCCCGAGGGAGGACTCGAACCTCCGACGGGGATAGCCGCTCGAGCCGCGGAAAGGCGCCCCTGACCGCACGGCCAATGCAAGCGGGCCCGGGTTCGGTTCCCGGCCGGGTTTGAGATTTTCTACGCTCGGGGACTGGATGTTATCCTCCTCATGGCTCAAATGGTTCAAATGGCTCTGAGCACTATGGGACTTAACATCTGAGGTCATCAGTCCCCTAGAGCTTAGAACTACTTAAACCTAAATAACCTAAGGACATCATACACATCCAGGCCCGAGGCAGGATTCGTACCTGCGACAGTAGTGGTCGCGCGGTTCCAGACTGAAGCGCCTAGAACCGCTCGGCCACAGCGGCCGGCTCTTCTCATCATCATTTCATCCTCATCACCGGCGCTCCTGTCGCCCAATGTGGCTCCGACTCAAGTAAGACTTGCACTTGGAGGCCGAACTTCGCCCGGTTGGGGCCTCCCGGCCAACGATGCCATAGGCTCATTTCCATTTTTTTGATGATCTGATGATTTCAACGTCGTTCACCAACAGACAGCGTAGTGGCACAGATATCAGACCGCAGTCCGTGTCCACCCTGAAGGCTCAGTGAGGTGCAAACGAGTGTAGCAAGCAGACGATCATGCCGCAGAGACGCACTTGTGCCAACTGAGCCAGTCTGAAAGGGATCTAATTGTGGCAGGGTGCTCCTTTCGGACAACTGTGCAACGAGGCTGGTATCAAGTGTACATTCTGACTGTCGTAGACGAGGTTCTGGACGTCCAAGCAACCTTCCCAACCGAATTAATAGATGCACCCAACCACAGGTGGTGAAAGATCAGACAAGCGGGTTCATACTACCAAGTTCTTTGTAAATCTTACTCAATTTTCCAATCACTGAAATAACATCACCTATTCTCTCAACCAACCAACTTTTGGCTACTATTTCTCCGTCTGGCTTCTTCACTTTTTGATCAGCCACTGTAATACATGCGCTCTTTAATACACTCCTGGAAATGGAAAAAAGAACACATTGACACCGGTGTGTCAGACCCACCATACTTGCTCCGGACACTGCGAGAGGGCTGTACAAGCAATGATCACACGCACGGCACAGCGGACACACCAGGAACCGCGGTGTTGGCCGTCGAATGGCGCTAGCTGCGCAGCATTTGTGCACCGCCGCCGTCAGTGTCAGCCAGTTTGCCGTGGCATACGGAGCTCCATAGCAGTCTTTAACACTGGTAGCATGCCGCGACAGCGTGGACGTGAACCGTATGTGCAGTTGACGGACTTTGAGCGAGGGCGTATAGTGGGCATGCGGGAGGCCGGGTGGACGTACCGCCGAATTGTTCAACACGTGGGGCGTGAGGTCTCCACAGTACATCGATGTTGTCGCCAGTGGTCGGCGGAAGGTGCACGTGCCCGTCGACCTGGGACCGGACCGCAGCGACGCACGGATGCACGCCAAGACCGTAGGATCCTACGCAGTGCCGTAGGGGACCGCACCGCCACTTCCCAGCAAATTAGGGACACTGTTGCTCCTGGGGTATCGGCGAGGACCATTCGCAACCGTCTCCATGAAGCTGGGCTACGGTCCCGCACACCGTTAGGCCGTCTTCCGCTCACGCCCCAACATCGTGCAGCCCGCCTCCAGTGGTGTCGCGACAGGCGTGACTGGAGGGACGAATGGAGACGTGTCGTCTTCAGCGTTGAGAGTCGCTTCTGCCTTGGTGCCAATGATGGTCGTATGCGTGTTTGGCGCCGTGCAGGTGAGCGCCACAATCAGGACTGCATACGACCGAGGCACACAGGGCCAACACCCGGCATCATGGTGTGGGGAGCGATCTCCTATACAGGCCGTACACCACTGGTGATCGTCGAGGGGACACTGAATAGTGCACGGTACATCCAAACCGTCATCGAACCCATCGTTCTACCATTCCTAGACCGGCAAGGGAACTTGCTGTTCCAACAGGACAATGCACGTCCGCATGTATCCCGTGCCACCCAACGTGCTCTAGAAGGTGTAAGTCAACTACCCTGGCCAGCAAGATCTCCGGATCTGTCCCCCATTGAGCATGTTTGGGACTGGATGAAGCGTCGTCTCACGCGGTCTGCACGTCCAGCACGAACGCTGGTCCAACTGAGGCGCCAGGTGGAAATGGCATGGCAAGCCGTTCCACAGGACTACATCCAGAATCTCTACGATCGTCTCCATGGGAGGATAGCAGCCTGCATTGCTGCGAAAGGTGGATATACACTGTACTAGTGCCGACATTGTGCATGCTCTGTTGCCTGTGTCTATGTGCCTGTGGTTCTGTCAGTGTGATCATGTGATGTATCTGACCCCAGGAATGTGTCAATAAAGTTTCCCCTTCCTGGGACAATGAATTCACGGTGTTCTTATTTCAATTTCCAGGAGTGTATTTACTGATATAAGAGAGCTATTTGAAAAGTATGTACTGATCAGTCGTTAAAAGGAAACCACTGTGAAAATCAAAAATGTTTTATTTGCAACAGTTATCTACACATTTTTGTATCCCGCCTGGATGGGCGGCGCCTGGGTCTGCTCCTGAAAACTGAAAGCTAGGCCGCATGTAGGAAGCGAGTAGGAGCAGGTGAGGTAAAAATCTCTTGGTACAGCTTTTACGGTAAAGTAGGTTTTACTATCTCACAACAATAATGACTTGAATACATAATAACGTGAATACCTAACTTTGCACTGAGCAGCACGTAGGTGCGAAGCCGGATGTACCAAAGGTCATAAAAGTTACACAAGCAAAATCTGTGGTGTTGCTTGGTCGTCTGCTCGGCATAAAACGGGTAGAAACTGGACCAGCGCTCGTAGAGTTGCACAGTGCCGGCTAGAGGGCGCTGTTGACGGTGTCAGTGTCGCAGTGCCAACCTAAGAACTTGTACCTACGCCGTCGCATCGTAGCTATCGATACCACACACCTTCCAGATACTTCTCTACATAGTCGCCGGTCCCACGTAGACATTTGTCGTAGCATTGAACCAACTTTCCAATACTCTCGTGGTAGAAGGCAGCCGCCTATGCTATCCGCCCATGCTCTACACCGGTCTACATCTCGTTGACAGTGCCAAAATGTTGTCTTCCAAGCCAGTGGTTCATGTGAACACAGAGGAAACTCAGGGGCATCCAGTTACCGTCTGTACTGTCGGTGACCAAACACATCCCATCGGAAACGCTGCAGGAGCATCTTCATTGCCCCTGCAGAGTGCGGCCGAGTATTTTCGTGAAGTAGGAATCGCACGAGAATTGTGTCATGTGTGCTGCATGACATTAGGCGAAATCTCTCACCAGGCTTCATACTTTTCTCGATACAATAATTCACCAAAGCCGCATATATTGTAGAAATTTATTTCCTGAACTTCTTATATGCAGCCAGTTTCGGCATTACACTGATGCCATCTTCAGGCCCCTGTACAATGAGTAGAACAAATGTACTATTATAAATATTCGGGAATGCTATTGGGTTTTTAAGACAAACTTTTTTATGCTTCTTATGGTCAATATTGCGGCAGCTATTTATCGTACTGCACATAACACGACCTAGGCAACACACACTTAACTTATGTATTCTGACATGGACATGTCACATTTTATTGTATTTTAATTTATTTTATTATTCATTTACATTAGTTAATTATTATAATAAAATTTCTTCCACTGGGCATATTATTGTATACCAGGTGTATCGGTATGAAATGAACGTTTTTTTGTGAAAATGAAACACTAATTTTGAATTGAAAAGTAAAAACATTTGCTTTCTATACATTTTGACCACCTTTCTGGCAATTTGTGGACACCACGCCAATAGAAATGTTTGTCTTTTGCAGCAAACCAATCAGATACCCAATTTTCGACTTGTTCTTAGGAATCGAAGTGTTCCTCAGCCAATACGTGTCCCATTGATGAAAAAAATGGTAGTCGGGAGGGGCAAGTCTGGTGAATATGGCGGGTAGGGTAGCAGCTCCCAGCCAAGTGTTTCGATTGTATCCTGAACCAGTTCTGCTTTGTGTGCAGGTGCATTGTCGTGTAAAAAAATTACTTTGCCATGACTTCTGGCCCATTCTGGTCTTTTTTCGATCAACGCATAGTTCAAATTGATCATTTGTTGTCTGTAGCGATTAGTATTCACAGTTTCACCGGGTTCTAGAAGCTCATGATACACCACACCTTTCTGATCCCACCAAACACAGAGCATTGTATTCTTGCCGAATCGATCTGGTTTTGCAGTCGATGTTGATGGTTGTCCCGGATTAATCCATGATTTCTCCCGTTTAGGATTCTTAAAATAAATCCATTTTTCATCGCCAGTAACAATTCGATGCAAAATTGATTTTCTTTCATGTCTTTGAAGCAAAATTTGACAAATGGTTTTTCGGTTTTCCATCTGTCTTTCATTCAATTCATGTGGCACACATTTTCCACACTTTTGGATCTTTCCCATAGCTTCCAAACGGTCAGAAATTCTTTGTTGCGCAACATTTAGCATTGCTGCCATTTGCTTCTGACTCAAAGTATCATCTTCATCCAATATTGCTTGCAATTCGGCGTCTTCGAACTTTTTTGGTAGTCTTCCACATTCTTCATTTCTTACATCAAAATCATTATTTCTGAACTGTTGAAACCATCTTTTGCATGTTGCGTCTGATAGAGCACGATCGCCATATGCCTCGACAAGCATTCGATGCCACTCTGCAGCACTATATTTCAAATGAAAACAAAAAATTAATGCTTTCGCAAATCATCACTTTCTGGTACAAAATTCGAGATTGTTAACATGAAAACATATGATGTTGTGTGTTCCTTGACTTCATGTATACTAAATATTTTTGACAGATGTCACACCAACCAAACAAAAAAAAAAATTAAGGATCGTTCACAACAAATGTATCTTAACGCTCATTTCATACCGGTGCACCTGGTACAGTACATTTGATTGTTGTGATGCATGACGTATTACGACTGTGTGGTACGGATTTATGAATAACAGTGTATACATATGTTCATCTATTATGCCATATTCCAGTAAAACAGTGAAAACTATTAACAACAACATGGCATAGGTTGAAGCATATTTGCCCTAGTATTACATATAATTTTAATGATATACAGTACGTCTTTTTGAGCCACTTACATAGTTAACATAGATACCTGTCAGTTGTTAACGTATGTTCTATATTTTTATAATAGTACATTTGTTCTACTCATTGTACAGGGGCCTGAAGATGGCATCAATGTAATGCCGAAACTGGTTGCTTATAAGAAAGTCATGAAAAAAATTTCTACAATATATACGGCTGCTGGTAAATTATTGTATCAAGAAAAACATGTCAGCCGTTGTCCAAGATTTCACACTTGTCCGGAGACGCTATTTCCTAAGCATTTGACGTGCTCACTATGCTCTCGGAACTCAGAAGCGCAACGTGGCGCGGTTGACAGGCGCCATCGAATTTTCACAGTGGTTTCCATTACGCCACCGATCGGAATTTACTTTCCGAATAGCCCTCATATAACTGCATAGCATCATTTCCATTATTGTCTTAATAAGTAAGAAAAGACGTTTTGGAGAACAAGTTTCGTAAGGTCAAGTCAACAACTGGTTCTACTTATGATCTTATGAGATGTTGTATCACACATGTGTCGCCCTGGAATTATGTGTCGTTACGATTATCCGGTGCCAGTGTTGTTCAGAAGTATGATGCCACGTTCCTTCGGACACACATGCAGGCATCCTTGAAGGAACACTGCGTTGCAGTTCTGAACAACACAGCCACTGCAATATCATATTTATCCGACATCACTGGGCAAGTGGCTTTCAGTTAAAATGTCTCCCTAGTGTGGGAATATACACAAAGAATGTACGAGTGCAGATTGTAGACACATGGTTGTCGACACATGGAAGTTTGAGTCGGGCTGTGACTGATGCCCAGATAGTCTAATAGTAAGTTGACCGGTCACAATAAACGGGAAACCCGGTTCGAGTCCTGCTCTGGAAAAATTTTTCAATGTCATCATTCCTTTATACAGGTCACGGTTGCTCACATTCGCTACTCCGAATGCATTTCTTACATTAGGTAAGTGTCGTTGGCCTTCATACACCACGTGTACACCAATGTGTTGCAGTTTCAGCATTGACGGGCACATGTCCCGAAATTCTTCACATTTTCATAATGTTTCTTGTTTTATCTCTTTCTTTTTCTATAGCCGGCCAGAGTGGCCGTGCTGTTCTAGGCGCTACAGTCCGGAACCGAGCGACCGCTACGGTCGCAGGTTCGAATCCTTCCTCGGGCATGGATGTGTGTGATGTCCTTAGGTTAGTTAGGTTTAATTAGTTCTAAGTTCTAGGCGACTGATGACCTCAGAAGTTAATTCGCATAGTGCTCAGAGCCATTTTTTTTCTTTTTTTAAAAAAAAGAACACATGCTGCCTGTGTGTGTTTACCCTTTATAATGTCGTCAACGGTCGTTGTGAGTTTTTGAGTGCTCGTTGCACTGTGTGTGTGTGTGTGTGTGTGTGTGTGTGTGTGTGTGTGTGTGTCTGCTGTTGGATATTGCTTTGTTTGTAATGTAGGTGCATGTGTTGTTGTGAATGGTGAGGGATGCTCTGAGCAAAGAGGGGAATCTGAATCGATTTTTAATGGAAATATCAGTGTTATTATTTCATCCGATTATGTAATACATCTCGGTTCGTTATTGTTATACCGGTACACATGAACATTGATTTGCTATTTTTATTAATTTGTTCATTTATTGCTCCCTCGTTCATTGAAAGCCGTCTTGCAGTAGGGAAACCCTATAATCGGTTTGAAAATTTGTGGTTCGTCACTATCAGCCCTCTGATCGTCTGGAATCTTGTTGAAACTGTATGTTACAGACGACTGGACATTTCTGTACCTTTGCAGCGTGTCCACAACCATTGGATGACTGATGGACAAGCATTGGCATCTGCAATGACACGACCAACTCTATCCTTCTTGGATCAAACAGACTGCCCTTTCAACTTGCGCTGCGTCAAGATGTCGCACTGCATCTGCTTGGTTGAATGCAGTGCCCACAAATGGCAACTGCCATCCGTGTACGTACCTAGAGAACGCTAGGACAACGCCACTCACTTCTTTCTGAGGAGTCTCCTGATGCTGTAAAGCATAACACAGCCGACAGATGACGAATGACTTTAGTTATTGCATACACTAAAAATGAAGATCTCTATCTATGCAGTAAGACCACAGGTACCGCCTGTACGAAAAACAGATTTCACATACGGGACGTTGTCAGATGTGTGTCTCTAATTCTTTTGAGCAGTGTATTTGTTCACTGACGTAGAAAAAAGGCCTGTGAAATACCGGTGTGTTCCGCAGAAACTGTCTTACTGAGGAGTTGGAATAGGTGGTAAATTTGAAACGGCAAAGGAATAATGGTGTGTCCACACGATGCCTTTTTTGTGTTCAACTTTGAGCACGCACCTTCATTTTCAATAGCGCAACTACAGTTGCGCATTTGTTCATGCTTAATTTCCTGGAAACTGAGGCCATCCGTAAAGTGTATTAGTACCCGCCTTCGGTGGGAACCTTCGCGCTTTGCCGGCCGGAGTGGCCGAGCGGTTCTAGGCGCTACAGTCTGGAACCGCGCTGCTGCTACGGTTGCAGGTTCGAATCCTGCCTCGGGCATGGATGTGTGTGATGTCCTTAGGCTAGTTAGGTTTAAGTAGTTCTAAGTTCTATGGGACTGATGACCACAGCAGTTAAGTTCCATAGGACTCAGAACCATTTGAACCATTTTGAACCTTTGCGCTTTTTAGCAGACAACACGAGGCTGGGCCCCATTTGTTTGATTGTTTAGTCTGTTGAGGTTATGCTGTAAAGCGATTGATGTGCAATAGTGTCTGTTGACTCCAAAGGAAACACGCTTAAGTTTATAGGAGATTACAGACAAAGAGCAAGTCGTGTGGAACGCCGCTTCTGAAAATAATTTGAATAAAAATTCTAGATGTGTTGCCCTGAGCATCACTTATTAGACGGAATGTCTTCGATTACACTTCTGCAAAGAATAAGATACTTAAAGTTTAGAAGTATGGGAACTGAGAATAATAAGGCAAAATGAGATTTTCACTCTGCAGTGGAGTGTGCGCTGATATGAAACTTCCTGACAGATTAACACTGTGTGCCGGACCGAGACTCGAACTCGGTACCTTTGCCTTTCGCGGGCAAGTGCTCTACAGTCTAAGCACGACTCACGGCCCGTCCTCACAGGCAAAGGTCCCGAGTTCGATTCTCGGTCTGGCACACAGTGTTAACCTGCCAGGAAGTTTCATATCAGCACACACTCCGCTGCAGATTGAAAATATCGTTCTGGAAACATCCGCCAGGCTGTGGTTAAGCCATGTCTCGCAATGTCCTTTCTTTCATGAGTGCTTGTTCTGCAGGTTCGCAGGAGAGCTTCTGTAAAGTTTGGAAGGTAGGAGACGAGGTACTGGCAGAAGTAAAGCTGTGAGAACGGGGCGTGAGTCGTGCTTGGGTAGCTCATTTGGTAGAGCATTTGCCCACGAAGGCAAAGGTCCCGAGTTCGAGTCTCGGTCCGACACACAGTGTTAATCTGCCAGGAAGTTTCAATAAGCCGAAAGTTTGTGAAAAGGGAACACATATGAAAACTGTGGACGACTATTCATGCTATGAGGACTTAGAAGCACAACAACTGAGCAGCCTGACGTCTGTACAAAAGAAGTGTTGTGGTTTGTGTGGCTCCCCAACAAACTGCTAAAAACAGAAATGAAGCATTTCGATTATGCAAAAAAATACGAAACTGAAAAACACAACTTCGTTCTAGTGGATTCTGACGTCTATGAAATTCCCACTTTTGTCGAATCTGAGGATAATCTACATACCATATTTCATGATTAAATAAATGATACGCATTGTAAGTAACTTAATCTTCACCTAACGACTAATAACTTCCTTTAACTATTTCTAAGTTTAAGGAATAATCACTTTTATTTTTATTTTTTTATTTGTGTTCTGTTGATCCAGTATGCAAGAGGATTGCGTGTACATGGAACGAGTCATCATTATATATGAAAACAGTACTTATAGATGGTTCAAATGGTTCAAATGGCTCTAAGGACTATAGGACTTAACATCTGAGGTCATCGGTCGCCTAGACTTAAAACTATTTAAACCAAATAAACCTAAGGATTCGAACCTGCGACCGTAGCAGCAGCGCGGTTCCAGACTGAAGCGCCTAGAACACTTATAGATGCTAATATATACAAATTGTAGTGTCGCGTAAGAACAAAATATGGTAATAATTTGAAGCTTAGACATTTCTTTCAGTGAGAAGAGGTAGAATTATTCCACATTTCAAGCTACAAATTCGATAGAATTCAAATGCTTTGTTTTAGGATGACGAAGAAATAATTGGAACAAGTATATAGTTACCAGTTAGCAAAATTTTATTGCTAGTCTTATCGCTGCAGTTTTCCGAGCAGAAAATCTAAAATCTCGTTGTGACCTCTTCTTGGAATTTGCAGAAAAAACGTCTTAATAACTTTGTATTTCTCGAACTTCTCTTGTTTGTATACTTCTTTACCTACAGTCGCTTTTGCGTTTTCTTTTTTTTGTCGCCTTTCATCGCAATGCATTGGCGCAGTGGTAACACCGGTTATCGTGACATCGCGGAATTTAAGCGCTGTCGGAGTGGGCTAGCACTTAAATTGTTGACCATCCGGTGTGCACGCAGCCCTTGTGAGACAAACTGAGGAGCTACTTGACAGAGAAGTAGCGGCTACTGTCTCGTAAACTGACATACGGCTAGGAGAGCGGTGTGCTGACCACATGCCCCTCCATATCTGCATCCAGTAACGCCTGTGGACTGAGGACGACACGGCGACCGGTCGGTACCGTTGGACCTTCACTGGCTGTTCGGGTGGAGTTTTTTAATTTAGTTTTCAGCACGATAAACGTAGCCCAAGCGCCCAAGCAAACAAGATGGTTCACGGCAGACTGCTTGGGCAATGAGGTAATGTGTGGACGCGAGAATGCTCCTTGCTTAAATACGTTCCTTCCACAAATTTTCATGCATGCCATTTTATTCCTGTCGGTCTGCGGTTGCGCACAGCGACAGAGGCATCGTGTGGACATACGCTAACAGAGAGCTTGTTGGGTAATAGAATAGTTCGCGCCACTTTTGAGGCGATTGATGGTATGACGTGTTTGGGGGCGATGCGGCACAACTGCGGAGGGAGGAAAATTGGAAGGAGGGTTGAGAGAGTGTCTGGAGGGACGCGTGGGGACGGGGATGGAATTAGAAATGGCAGTGATGTGGCGACGCGGAAAGTGCCGACTCGCAGGCCGTCTTTTATGGCCGCCAGCGACGCGACCAGCGAATTGAGCGGACTTGTGCGTGGGCATACCCTCCTTGGTGGAGAGAGAGAGAGGGGGGGGGGAGCCGGGGGAGATTTGCGGTGTTGTGTGGTGGGATGGTGTGGGGCGGAGCAGTTTTACTGGGGTCCACGCGCAGCGGACCGGAAAACGCCGACGGAAGCCCGGCCAATGCGATGGATTGCTCGCCGAGTTATCTGCGCGGGCTTTCCGCTGCGAACCACTGACTCATGTCCAGCAAGCACGCCACTAACGACGCGAGATACCCGGCGCCCGCCTATGCAGCACTGTGCATTCATTACTGCAGCAGGCTCCGCATGTCCCTGTTGTGACTAAACAGTAAAAGGTATCGGGTAACCCACATTAGTTCTAAAAAATTCCTTTAAATTTCTTTTCTAGCGTTTGTAGACTTAGAGAAAGCTTTTGACAATGTTGACTGGCATACTCTCTTTCAAATTCTAAAGGTGGCAGGGGTAAAATACAGGGAGCGAAAGGCTATTTACAATTTGTACAGAAACCAGATGGCAGTTATAAGAGTCGAGGAGCATGAAAGGGAAGCAGTCGTTGGGAAGGGAGTGAGACAGGGTTGTAGCCTCTCGCCAATGTTATTCAATCTGTATATTGAGCAAGCAGTAAAGGAAACAAAAGAAAAATTCGGAGTAGGTATTAAAATTCACGGAGAAGAAATAAAAACTTTGAGGTTCGCCGATGACATTGTAATTCTGTCAGAGACAGCAAAGGACTTGGAAGAGCAGTTGAACGGAAAGGACAGTGTCTTGAAAGGAGGATATAAGATGAACATGAACAAAAGCAAAACGAGGATAATGGAATGTAGTCGAATTAAGTCGGATGATGCTGAGGGAATTAGATTAGGAAATGAGACACTTAAAGTAGTAAAGGAGTTTTGCTATTTGGGGAGCAAAATAACTGATGATGGACGAAGTAGAGAGGATATAAAATGTTGACTGGCAATGGCAAGGAAAGCGTTTCTGAAGAAGAGAAATTTGTTAACATTGAGTATAGATTTAAGTGTCAGAAAGTCGTTTCTGAAACTATTTGTATGGAGTGTAGTCATGTATGGAAGTGAAAAATGGACGATTAATAGTTTGGACAAGAAGAGAATAGAAGCTTTCGAAATGTGGTGCTACAGAAGAATGCTGAAGATTAGATGCGTAGATCACATAACTAATGAGGAGGTATTGAGTAGAATTGGGGAGGAGTTCGTGGCACAACTTGACAAGGAGAAGGGACCGGTTGGTAGGACATGTTCTGAGGCCTCAAGGGATCACAAATTTAGCATTGGAGGGCAGCGTGGAGGGTAAAAATCGTAGTGGGAGACCAAGAGATGAATACACTAAGCAGATTCAGAAGGATGTAGGCTGCAGTAAGTACTGGGAGATGAAGAAGCTTGCACAGGATACAGTAGCATGGAGAGCTGCATCAAACCAGTCTCAGGACTAAAGACCACATCAACAACGTGACAAATAACACAATTAAAGGTTGTAGATTCAACTAAATACGGGGGCTATTTGGAAAGTAAGGTCTGATCGGTCGTGAAATGGAAACCACCGTAAATATCAAAAATGCTTTATTTGCAACAGCTACAATTTGTTACAACTTTACTTATCCACGTCTGTCGTAGCGCTGTACCAACTTTCCAGTACCATCGTCATAGAAGGCAGCCGCCTATGCTTTCCGCCAATTCTCTACGCCAGTCTATAGGTCTGTGTCAAAATGTTGCCTTCATGGCCAGCGGTTCATGTGAGCAGAGATGAACCTCAGGGGTAGCCAATTATGGGCTGTATTGTGGGTGATCAAACTCTTCCCATGGAAAACGCTGCAGGATCATATTCATTGCCCCTGCAGAGTGCGGCCGAGAATCGCCGTGTAGAACGAAACGCATGACAGATATTTTATGTGGGTTGCATAGCTTCAGGCGAAATCTTTCACCAGGCCCTCATACTTGGCGGGAGACACTACTTTCTAGCTGTCTTTACGTCCTGTGAGCTCATAACTGAAAAGAGCGATGTGATGCGATCGACAGGCATACTAGATGCAGTGCCCAGTGCATCTGTGAAAAGCTTCATGAGATTTTATCTGTGTTCTCTATTTTACTCCGGATCTCACCCTACTTTCGAAATAGCCCTCGCACCTAGGCATCACAGTTATGCAAGAAGTAATTTGGACAACAACATATAATTTTTTGTCTTCATCATAGTTTTTGTACGCCTCCGGTAGCCGAGTCGTCAGTGTGACAGAATGTCAATCCTAAGGGCCCGGGTTCGATTCTCAGCTGGGTTGGAGATTTTATCCGCTCAGGAACTGGGTGTTGTGTTGTCCTAAACATCATCATTTCATCCCCATCGACGCACAAGGCGCCGAAGTGGCGTCAAATCGAAAGACTTGCACCCGGCGAACTGTCTACCCTATGGGAGGCCCTAGTCACATGACATTTATTTATCATAGTTTCTTATTTCTTATTATTTATTAAGAAATAATAAAGACAGAAAAACGGTTGCGTGTTTGTGCATGATTATAACTGCTAACCCATACAAACACGTTCTGTCTGGTATTTTAAACTTTATTTGAAACTATCAAACAGAAAACGTTGTGTGGAAAATTACTAATCCCATTACTTCAGGAAAATGTAACACTGCTATTTTTCCTTCAAACAACTATGGATAAATTTGTTAAGTACAAAAGATGTGTTAGATGACGACCAATTTGGCGTTAGGAAAGGAAAAGGCAGCAGAGAGACAATTCTGACGTGCCGGCTGATAATCGAAGCAATTTCTAAAGGAAAGTCAAGACACGTTCATACAACATGTATAAGACCCAAGAGGGAATAATAAGGGTGGACGACCAAGTGCGAAGTGTTCGGATTAAAATGGATGTAAGACAGGGCTGTAATCTTTCACCCCTTCTGTTCAGTCTGTATATCGAAGAAGCAATGATGGAAATAAATGAAAGGTTCAGGAGTGGGGTGAAAATTCAGTGTGAAAGGATATCAGTGATACAATTCACTGATGACATTGCTATCCTGAGTGAAAGTGGAGAAGAATTACATGATCTGCTGAATGGAATGAACAGTTTGAAGAGTACAGAATATGAATTGTGAGATTGAAAGTAATGGGAAATAGCAGAAATGACAATAGCGAGAAACGTAACATCAGGATTGATGATCACGAAGTAGATGAAGTTAAGGAATTCTGCTACCTAGACAGCAAAACAACTAATGACGGACGGAGCAAGGAGGACATCAAAAGCAGACTATCAATGGCGAAAGGGGCATTCCTTGCCAAGAGAAGTCTACTAGTATCAGACATAGGCCTTAATTTGAGAAAGAAATTTCTGAGAAAGTACGTCTGGAGTACAGCATTGTCTGGTAGTGAAACACGGACTGTGGGAAATCCGGACCAGAAGAGAATCGAAGCATTTGAGATCAGGTGCTGCAGGCGAATGTTGAAAATTAGGTGAAGGTAAGGAATGAGGAGGTTCTGCACAGAATCGGAGATGAAAGGAATATGTGGAGAACACTGACAAGGAGAAGAGACAAAATGATAGGACACCTGTTAAGACATCAGAGAATGACTTCCACGGTACTAGAGGGAGCTGCAGAAGGCAAGAACTGTAGAGGAAGATAGATATTGGAATAAATCCAGCAAAAAGTTGAGGACTTACGTTGCTAGTACTAGTCTGAGGTTGTGGCAGGAGAGGAGGAATTCGTGGAGGGCCGCATGAAACCACTGATGACTAAAAAAAAAAAGTGTTGATGACTATAGCATCATCTAGCGTTGTGATAGTACACTGTCCAGTCACATTAATGCGACCAGCTTGTCTGTCAATGGTCAGAGTGACGGACTGTCAATCCTCTGGTCCCAGGTTCGATTCCCGGCAGGGTCGGGGAATTTTCTCTGCCCAGGGACTGGGTGTTGTGCTGTCCTCATTCTATCATCCTCATCGACTGCAGGTCGCCGAAGTGGCGTCAAATTGAAAGACCGGCACCCAGCGAGCGGTCTGCCCGATGGGGGACCCTAGCCATACGATTAAATTAAAGTGCGACCAGCTGTCAGAAGCTTGAACAACCGCGTATTGCAGTGTGGGCAGCTGCGAGACGCCTAGCAAGAGAGTCAATGACGTCCTGGAAGGTACCAACAGAGATGTCGAGCCAAGCCGATTCCAGTCTCGTAGCCAGCAGTGCTAGGTTTCTCGGCTGATACTCCATGGCGCGTACAGCCGATCAAGGTGTCGCTACAGATTCTCGTTTGGGGTTAAATCCGGGCAGTCTGTTAGCCAGGGGAGCACGGTAAAATCTTTGTGGTGCTCTTCCGATCACAGAAGTACACTGCGAGCTGTGTGCCACGTGCCCTGCTGACAAATGCTTTCGTGCCTAGGAAAAACAAATTGCATGAAGTGGCGGTCTAAGGTGTGGGGTTGATCTGTTACTCTGCACAATGGATTAATCTGAGATGTACCCTTTACCCTGTGGCTCCTGCAAGGTGCAATTTCCACCCCCACACTACTACAGAAGTCAGACAGACGCACCTAACGTTCTAAAGAGAAATTCCTTAAAAACTTTCAGCAATAAATGTCTTCTGGAGTCGTCCGCTGTGAGGAAATGACACAAAAATTCACAAAATTTCTTACGTAACTAGTGGGATACTTGGGTACTGGAGTAGTGCTAGTTAGTGTAAGAAAAACATGAAACTAATGAAAGTTATTATTTATTTTGCAAAAATTCTGAGAAATCACAATGGCACCTTTAGTTATGAATTGAACAAGTTATGTCCTGGTTCTTATGTCCTGGTTCTTTTTGGAATGTGAAGTTACCTCTCAAGGATAGGATTCGCTAATGAAATTTCTATACAAAGTTTAAGATGGTTGTTGACTTGGAAGAATGGCTGAAAGGTGCGCCTACTCAACTTGAATAATTATCCTTTAGACTGTTGCTAGGTACGGTCGAGGCTGTCGCGTGTGAGATGCTGTGAAGTGTACTGTTGTGGAGGAAATATGGGGCTCGCAAGAGCTGTAGCGCACAATACCGTAAGCTGCGATGACTGCTGTCTGCGCCGCTCGCTGCTGACAAATACGATAACTTTCGTTCTATCTGGATTGACCTCCGCCAATCAAACTCTCCCTATGCCTTGATGAAGCCGAGGATTCCTTTTCGCCCCTAGTCTATTGGCGTGGCACAATGGTCAGATAACCAGTCCACCGTAATGCCACTTAAAAATTCGCTCGCTGGCGTTTAACTATAACTCTGTCCGTTGACACCGCACAATAAGTGTGTCAGCCAACACAGTGAACAACGCTTAATCGCCAGGACTCAATATAGAGTAGCACTCTGATTCGCTCTCGACAGAGGTGCTCTCCCAGTGAAGTACTGAGGAGAGACTTGTTCCTCGCTCCAAGAGCGACAACGGAACGGCGCCTCTCCACGCCAGACGTGAAGGGGTATATCTTTCGGTCTATTCCATTATTCCTTCAGCTCAAGGCGTCAGAAATATCGTCTGCCAATCAGCATTGCTCTTCTAAAATCGGAGACTGATGTTTAGTTTAAGGCGACCAATCCAGAAACCTGTAGCATTGGCGTTTGGCGTTTGCTGTCTCCCTGTGAAAATCTCTGAAACTACGTGCTATGTGTAAAGAATGCATAGGCTGGCCACTCCCACACAATGTAGCGGAATTTGCTTTTAAGCCGAACATGGGGTCGTTCCCCCCTTTTCACTCGGGCCCACACTGTCCGCTACACGGGCGGTCACCGGCCAACATAGGATGGGTCGTCCTCTGAAGGGACCAGCGTCCCGTTGTGCGGTTTCTCTCCCAAACTAAAAGCTTCTGTAACCGTTGTGTCTGGAAGGTACATGTGTACGCCAGCCTCGAGTATTTCAACCACGCAGCGCTTACTTGTTAATTGCATATCGTTTACATGAATTCATACAACATTGACTTTATATTATCGTGTTTGGGTTCGAATGAAGCGTCTTGATGTGCGGAATATGATTGCGACGGCGGAATATGTAAGCAATAAAGGTCAGGAGACCATGACGTCTTACAGCGGACACGCACAACAAGGATAGATGTATATTTTGCTGATCCGCTGTGCCCTGCAGAGCGACGCGAACAACCAGAGAATGCCACGAAAATATTCCCCAGATCATAGCGCTCCCCCCTGTGGCCTGGACCCTTCCAACGGTTGTTGCAGAGTATCCACTCTCAGTCCAATGGAGCACAAAACTTGATTCATCTGAAAAGGCCACTAGTCGTCAGTCGGTGGAAATCCAGTTGTGGTGCTGGCGTGCAGAGTCCAGCCTTCATCATAGATGAACAGCAGTTAGAATGGGTGCATGAACTCGGCGTCTGCAGAGTAGGCTGACATACAGCCATGAACGGTGAATGGTCATTGAGGAGACTCTGTAGGTGGTCCCTTGGTTGATCTGGGCGGTCTGTCGCTCAACCGTTCCATGTCTCCACAATGAGGTTTTCACTCGGGTCCCGAGTTCGAGTCTCGATCCGCCACACAGTTTTAATCTGCCAAGAAGTTTCATACCAGCGCACACTCCTCCACAGAGTGAAAATCTCATTCTGGAAACATCCCCCAGGCTGTGGCTAAGCCATGTCCCCGCAATATCCTTTCTTTCCGGAGTGCTAGTTCAGCAAGGTTTGCAGGAGCGCTTCTGTAAAGTTTGGAAGGTCAGAGAGGTACTGGCAGAAGTAAAGCTGTGAGGACCGGGCGTCAGTCGTGCTTGGGTAGTTCAGTTGGTAGAGCACTTGCCCGCGAGTTCGAGTCTCGGTCCGGCACACAGTTTTAATCTGCCAGGAAGTTTCATATGTGATATCTCATCTGTTTCAGCTAGTAATAGCGAATACCCTGTTCAAGAATCACAAAAGGAGGAGGTATACTTGGAAAAGGCCGGGAGATACGGGAAGATTTCAATTAGATTACATCATGGTCAGACAGAGATTCCCAAATCAGATACTGTATTGTAAGGCGTACCCAGGAGCAGATATAGATCAGATCACAATATAGTAGTGATGAAGAGTGCACTGAAGTTCAAGACATTATTCAGGAATAATCAATACGCAAAGAAGTGGGATACGGAAGTACTAAGGAATAACGAGATACGTTTGAAGTTCTCTAACGCTATAGATACAGCAATAAGGAATTGCGCAGTAGGCAGTACAGTTGAATGGACATCTCTAAAATGGGCCATCACAGAAGTTGGGAAGGAAAACATAGGTACAAAGAAGGTAGCTGCGAAGAAACCATTGGTAACAGAAGAAATACTTCAGTTGATTGATGAAAGGAGGAAGTACAAACGTGTTCCGGGAAAATCAGGAATACAGAAATACAAGTCGCTGAGGAATGAAATAAATAGGAAGTGCAGGGATGCTAAGACGAAATGGCTGCAGGAAAAATGTGAAGACATCGAAAAAGATATGATTGTCGGAAGGACAGACTCAGCATACAGGAAAGTCAAAACAAGCTTTGGTGACATTAAAAAAAGCAACGGTGGTAATATTAAGAGTGCAACGGGAATTCCACTGTTAAATGCAGAGGAGAAAGCAGATAGGTGGAAAGAATACATTGAAAGCCTCTATGAGGGTGAAGATTTGTCTGATGTGATAGAAGAAGAATCAGGAGTCGGTTTAGAAGAGATAGGGGATCCAGTATTAGAATCGGAATTTAAAAGACCTTTGGAGGATTTACGGTCAAATAAGGCAGAAGGGATAGATAACTTTCCTTCAGAATTTCTAAAATCATTGGGGCAAGTGGCAACAAAACGACTATTCACGTTGGTGTGTGGAATATATGAGTCTGGCGACATACCATCTGACTTTCGGAAAAGCATCATCCACACATTTCCGAAGACGGCAAGAGCTGACAAGTGCGAGAATTATCGCACAATCAGCTTAACGGCTCATGCATCGAAGCTGCTTACAAGAATAATATACAGAAGAATGGAAAAGAAAATTGAGAATGCGCTAGGTGACGATCAGTTTGGCTTTAGGAAAAGTAAAGGGACGAGAGAGGCAATTCTCACGTTACGGCTAATAATGGAAGCAAGGCTAAAGAAAAATCAAGACACTTTCATAGGATTTGTCGACCTGGAAAAAGCGTTCGACAATATAAAATGGTGCAAGCTGTTCGAGATTCTGAAAAAAGTAGGGGTAAGCTATAGGGAGAGACGGGTCATATACAATATGTACAACAACCAAGAGGGAATAATAAGAGTGGACGATCAAGAACGAAGTGCTCGTATTAAGAAGGGTGTAAGACAAGGCTGTAGCCTTTCGCCCCTACTCTTCAATCTGTACATCGAGGAAGCAATGATGGAAATAAAAGAAAGGTTCAAGAGTGGAATTAATATACAAGGTGAAAGGATATCAATGATACGATTCGCTGATGACATTGCTATCCTGAGTGAAAGTGAAGAAGAATTAAATGATCTGCTGAACGAAATGAACAGTTTAATGAGTACACAGTATGGTTTGAGAGTAAATCGGAGAAAGACGAAGGTAATGAGAAGTAGTATAAATGAGAACAGCGAGAAACTTAACATCAGGATTGATGGTCACGAAGTCAATGAAGTTAAGGAATTCTGCTACCTAGGCAGTAAAATAACCAATGACGGACGGAGCAAGGAGGACATCAAAAGCAGACTCGCTATGGCAAAAAAGGCATTTCTGGCCAAGAGAAGTCTACTTATATCAAATACCGGCCTTAATTTGAGGAAGAAATTTCTGAGGATGTACGTCTGGAGTACAGCATTGTGTGGTAGTGAAACATGGACTGTGGGAAAACCGGAACAAAAGAGAATCGAAGCATATGAGATGTGGTGCTATAGACGAATGTTGAAAATTAGGCGGACTGTTAAGGTAAGGAATGAGGAGGTTCTACGCAGATTCGAAGGAATATGTGGAAAACACTGATAAGGAGAAGGGACAGGATGATAGGACATCTGCTAAGACATGAGGGAATGACTTCCATGGTACTAGAGGGAGCTGTAGAGGGCAAAAACTGTAGACGAAGACAGAGATTGGAATACGTCAAGCAAATAATTGAGGACGTAGGTTGCAAGTGCTCCTCTGAGATGAAGAGGTTAGCACAGGAAAGGAATTCGTGGCGGGCCGCATCAAACCAGGCAGCAGACTGATGAAACAAAAAAAAAAAAAAAATAAAAATAAACAAGTCATCTGCACACAATTACATGGTCCAGTCACTTTGATGTTGCCACCGCCTACGTTCCACGTCAACGTTCAATAGCTACTCACAGACGGCAGGTGGAAGCACTAGCAGTGGAGGGTATATAAAGCATCTCTGATGGACGCGGAAATCGATGCAGTCGTTGACGTAATACGTCCAAAAGGCTTGATCATTAGCTTTTGGCGGAGGGTTGGAAGAATGTGCGAAACGTCTTTGTTTGTTAACTGTTCAAATGGTTCCAATGTCTCTGAGCACTATGGGACTCAACATCTTTGGTCATAAGTCCCCTAGAACTTAGAACTACTTAAACCTAACTAACCTAAGGGCATCACACACACCCATGCCCGAGGCAGGATTCGAACCTGCGACCGTAGCAGTCCCGCGGTTCCGGACTGCAGCGCCAGAACCGCTAGACCACCGCGGCCGGCATTAACTGTTCGCATGCCGCCGTTGTTAAAGTATGCTGTACATCATAATATTGCGCTATCCTAAACTGGCGTCGAGGCATGTGTGGTGCACCACGGGCCATGGATGACAGGACGTGTGTACGGGCAATTAACTACCCAGATAAACCGAGGGGTTACCAACAGTGCCTCTTCAACGAACGTTCACCGAACGTTGCTGCATATGGCTCTTAAGATGAATCTCGATTTATTCTCCATCGGACAGACGACATTTGGTATCTGCATCCCTTGAACAATCGTCGGAAGGGTACAGGCCGGTGTCACATTGTGAATGGACAGTGTATGTTCAGAGCTTTTAGTTGCTCCTGGTTGATGAGTAATATATCACACACTCGTGTATTGCTGGTGGCATAATTGGTAGGGTCACTCTAGAGCCACTGCTTGTTCACCCCGGCGTGAACGTATTAAAGGAGTAGAACATATTGAAGGATAGCAATAGCTGACTTTGTGCAACGAAATACCAGCCCGACAAACTGATGGTTTGAATGAATTCTGTGATCACACTAACTCGTGACAAACTTATAGCGCTAAATAGCCCACCTCGTAGATACGTTACGTGCAGTGAGCATGCTTGGCTCAAAGTGTTAATCAAATCATTCCTGTGGTCGATGTAACAAAATATAACTGAACGTAACACGGTGGACCTTGCCTTACGCGGGCAAGTGCTCTACCAACTGAGCTACCCAAGCACGACTCACGCCCCGTCCTCACAGCTTTACTTCTGCCAGTACCTCGTCTCCGACCTTTCAAACTTTACAGAAGCGCTCCTGCGAACCTTGCAGAACTAGCACTACTGAAAGAAAGGATATTGGGGAGACATGGCTTCGCCACAGCCACAGTTTTAATGTGCCAGGAAGCTTCATACCAGCGCACACTCCTCCGCAGAGTGAAAATCCCCAGGCTGTGGCTAAGCCATGTCTCCGCAATATCCTTTCTTCCAGGAGGACTAGTTCTGCAAGGTTCGCAGGAGAGCTTCTGTGAAGGTAGGAGACGAGGTACTGGCAGAAGTAAAGCTGTGAGGAAGGAGCGTGAGTCGTGCTTGGGTAGCTCAGATGGTAGAGCACTTGCCCGCGAAAGGCAAAGGTCCCGAGTTCGAGCCTCGGTCCGGCACACAGTTTAAATCTGCCAGGAAGTTTCGTTCCATGTCTATTCGCGCGCACATATCTCCGCAGCCGGCTTTCACCACAGTTGCGTTGGAGTCCGTTTTAGACAGCTCTGTTTTGTCACGCTCGCTATATTTTAATCACGGCGGCAAGAAAGCAGTTTATAAACTTAGCCGTTTCGGGAATGCTCGGCTTAAAAGCTAATGATCTCGCTCTTTTGGACTCTGATAAGCTCCGTTTCTGCATTACCACAGCGAGCGACTGCACCCCCCCCCCCCCTCGTTTTATATACCTTCCACTGAAAGTGCTGCCATCTATCTGCCGTCTGTGATTGGTTATTTACTGCACGTTGCCCTCGAACACAGGCGGTGGACACATTAATCTGACTGACTGGGCCGTGTAATATTCTCAGAGGTGCATGACATGAAGTTAAATTCCACATTATGGACGGAGGCACGCTAGGTACACACCATGTAGCCAGTAATTTTTCTAGGGATTCAGCCACCTACGTTCACTGAACACACAGGTGCGAATCGAAGGGGAGCAGGAAGTAGAACTGTTGATATTTATAAAAATATCGGGAGTCCAATATATCGATATTAAAAAAAATGCCGTCCGCCAACAGACATCGAAAAAGGCGGCGATATATCGACGAAAAAGATATCGATGTGCTGGCCCGTAAAAATATTGGCTGGACATTGTAAATATATTGCCGGTTTCAGAAATGTATATTTAAGTAATCAGATATTCAAAAAAATGGTTCAAATGGCTCTGAGCACTATGGGACTTAACATCTTAGGTCATCAGTCCCCTCGAACTTAGAACTACTTAAACCTAACTAAGCTAAGGACATCCCACACATCGATGCCCGAGGCAGAATTCGAATCTGCGACCGTAGCAGTCGCGCGGTTCCGGACTGAGCGCCTAGAACCGCTAGACCACCGCGGCCGGCTGATCAGATATTCTGTACGTCAACTAGCTAGCAGCCTGCTCATCCCTCTTAGAGCAAGAACTGAAAGGAAAACGATGTACGTTCACCCTTGGCGATAACCACTTTGCCAGTAATGGTAGTTGCATGTTTGTGGCACAATAAGAGATGTCCGGTGGATCCGTTGTTCGGTTTATTCACATATCTAATTTGTTGAGAACACTTCATGTCGACTTTCCTGTTCTTTTCTTTTTTTTTCATTTCTGCAAATGCCAGCGACCTAGCAGTTGTAGTGTCAAAACTGCGTGGTGGAGCTAAACGTAGCAGTTTCTGTTGGTAGCGCCGATTACGTTAACAATTCCCGAGTCTCCACCAACCGCAAAGACCAGTCTTTTCATTTAAAGTTTTGTTCATTATTTTCAGCAACTGTTTTTGGAGAATGTCGAAGTGAATTCACAACACCACCCTCCGCCCCATTGCAGTCGGAATTTCTCTTGGTGTCACCGATACTTGCTTCACACAGTCGAAGAGGAAGACTGGACGTGAGGAAAGTTTAAAAAGCAGAAAGACTGCTTCACACAGTGCAAGTAAAATTACAAAGGGCGTTCAAAAAGTTTTGCAGAGTCGTCTCTATTCTTTTTATTTTTTGCAGGATGAGGATGAATTTTTTTGTGAACATACCTGGAACATTTAACTACAAGTTGGTATATAAAAGTATTTTCTTTCATTTACAGATGAGCCATAATGAACCGTGAAGTAGATGTCTGGTTGCGACAACGGTCGGTGATGGAGTTCCTCTTCAGGACCGGCGATGACTCTGCCGCATTGATTCACAGGAAGTTGCTCCCTGTTTATGGGGAGGACACAGTGGATCACAGCAGTATCCAGCGGTGGTTGCAGGGGTGTAAAGAAGGTGATTTCTCTCTACTGGACAATCCACGATGCGGTAGACCATCGACGGCAGTGAGTGATGTGAATAAGGAGACCATTGGCCACATCATCCAAAATGACAGATGTGTGACGACACGACAGCCTGCTGAAATGACTCGTTTGTCATTGGGTAGTGTGATATCACTCGTACAGTCAGTAGGGTAGAGAAAAATCTATGCACGGTGGGTGCGTAGATTACTGACAAGAGAAATGAAAACGATGAGGAAGAATGTGTGCGAGGGTCTCAGGAAGACCTTTATTGAAGAGTGGAAACAGTGTTTTGACGGCGTCATTGCCAAGGACGAAACATGATTGTTTTTGTCCGAACCTGAGAGCAAAACCCGATCCTTGGAGTGGCGTCATCCAGATTCCCCTCGGAATAACAAACCAAGACTTTCACGAACAGCAGGCCGAAAAGCGATGACCTTCTTCTTCCGGGTCATTTTCATTGACTTTTTTGGAACCTGGCTCCACAATTAGCCGGGACCGCTACTGTTTGTCATTGGGGAAGCTGCGACGTGCCATCAAGACCAACAGACCACAGCTTCAGGGTCAGCTCAACAGACTACACCATGACAATGCCAAACATTATACAGCCCTTATGACGCAGGAGAAAATGAGGAAAATGGGTTGGAACATTTTTCCTCATCCTCCCTACAGTCCGGACTTGGCTCCGTCTGATTTTTACCTCTTTGGTCGTCTGAAGGCCCACCTGCGCGGTAAAACATTTGATAGTGAGAGAGACCTTATTTCCTGTGTCAAGCGGTGGTGTAAAAGTCAATCCCCAGAAATTTACGAGAGTGCATTTACATCATGAAAAGAATGTTGGCCAGATACGTCACAGCTGATGGAGGCTACATTGAGTAGGCTCAATGTATAGCTAAATGTTCCAAGTATGTTACAAAAAATTTCATTCTCCTCCTGCAAAAAATAAAAAAATTATAGACAACTGTGCAAAACTTTTTGAACGCCATTTGTATGTTCTACCACAATTTCAGAAGAATAATTTCAAATATTTACCGAAAATGGCGAAAAAATATAATATCAAAGAAAAATATCACCACTCCATAACTGCCATTCAGATATCGATATATAGCGAAAAGAAATATCGCCGACATATATCGCTATTTCTTAAGAACAATATTGATGTATCGATAAAACAATATTTTATCGACAGCTCTAGCAGGGAGACACAGTCCTAAAAAAAAAGAAAGTATTAAAACATTTTACTGTTGCAATTGTTATTAAAATCCTATGCATCTGTGACACGTTAAATGTAGGGGCTAAGCAAATTTTATTTTTTTTTTTTGGGGGGGGGGGGGCGGGGGAGGTGAGGGGGAGGAAGGGGATGGGGGCTGAGAGGAACAATGAAAAACTCCGTCACCACCTCCCCCTCCCCGCCCTTACAAGGGAACCCCCCTCAGATTTAGCTATAAGTTGGTACAGTGGACAAGCCTTGAAAAACTGAACACAGATCAATCGAGAAAACAGGAAGAAGTTGTGTGGAACTATGAAAAAATAAGCAAAATATACAAAGTGAGTAGTCTATGAGCAACATAGGCAACATCAAGGATAATATGAGTTTAGGAGCTCCGTGGTCCTTTGGTTAGCGTGAGCAGCTGCGGAACGAGCGGTCCTTGGTTCAAGAGGGCACGCGAGTATTCGGCCGCGCCCTCTGCCGGCGGAACAACAACAACTCAGGCAGCACGAGCCGTGCCCAGTCAGTTCACATCGGGCATGCCTAGCAGACAGTTCCCGGTCTACACTAGGTGAAGTGTGGCGCAAACGTGAATCGTGTTACTACATCAGGGGATCACCAAATTAGTATTGGAGGGCAGCGTTGAGGGTAAAAATCGTAGAGGGAGACCAAGAGATGAATACACTCCTGGAAATTGAAATAAGAACACCGTGAATTCATTGTCCCAGGAAGGGGAAACTTTATTGACACATTCCTGGGGTCAGATACATAACATGATCACACTGACAGAACCACAGGCACATAGACACAGGCAACAGAGCAAGCACAATGTCGGCACTAGTACAGTGTATATCCACCTTTCGCAGCAATGCAGGCTGCTATTCTCCCATGGAGATGATCGTAGAGATGCTGGATGTAGTCCTGTGGAACGGCTTGCCATGCCATTTCCACCTGGCGCCTCAGTTGGACCAGCGTTCGTGCTGGACGTGCAGACCGCGTGAGACGACGCTTCATCCAGTCCCAAACATGCTCAATGGGGGACAGATCCGGAGATCTTGCTGGCCAGGGTAGTTGACTTACACCTTCTAGAGCACGTTGGGTGGCACGGGATACATGCGGACGTGCATTGTCCAGTTGGAACAGCAAGTTCCCTTGCCGGTCTAGGAATGGTAGAACGATGGGTTCGATGACGGTTTGGATGTACCGTGCACTATTCAGTGTCCCCTCGCCGATCACCAGTGGTGTACGGCCAGTGTAGGAGATCGCTCCCCACACCATGATGCCGGGTGTTGTCCCTGTGTGCCTCGGTCGTATGCAGTCCTGATTGTGGCGCTCACCTGCACGGCGCCAAACACGCATACGACTATCATTGGCACCAAGGCAGAAGCGACTCTCATCGCTGAAGACGACACGTCTCCATTCGTACCTCCATTCACGCCTGTCGCGACACCACTGGAGGCGGGCTGCACGATGTTGGGGCGTGAGCGGAAGACGGCCTAACGGTGTGCGGGACCGTAGCCCAGCTTCATGGAGACGGTTGCTAATGGTCCTCGCCGATACCCCAGGAGCAACAGTGTCCCTAATTTGCTGGGAAGTGGCGGTGCGGTCCCCTACGGCACTGCGTAGGATCCTACGGTCTTGGCGTGCATCCGTGCGTCGCTGCGGTCCGGTCCCAGGTCGATGGGCACGTGCACCTTCCGCCGACCACTGGCGACAACATCGATGTACTGTGGAGACCTCACGCCCCACGTTTTGAGCAATTCGGCGGTACGTCCACCCGGCCTCCCGCATGCCCACTATACGCCCTCGCTCAAAGTCCGTCAACTGCACATACGGTTCACGTCCACGCTGTCGCGGCATGCTACCAGTGTTAAAGACTGCGATGGAGCTCCGTATGCCACGGCAAACTGGCTGACACTGACGGCGGCGGTGCACAAATGCTGCGCAGCTAGCGCCATTCGACGGCCGACACCGCGGTTCCTGGTGTGTCCGCTGTGCCGTGTGTGTGATCATTGCTTGTACAGCCCTCTCGCAGTGTCCGGAGCAAGTATGGTGGGTCTGACACACCTGTGTCAATGTGTTCTTTTTTCCATTTCCAGGAGTGTAGACTAAGCAGATTCAGAGGGATGTAGGTTGCAGTAGGTACTGGGAGATGAAGAAACTTGCACAGGATAGAGTAGCATGGAGAGCTGTATGAAACCAGTCTCAGGACTGAAGACCACAACAAAAACAGTGGGTACATTTCAGCAAACTCGGATTATGGAAGGAAAGATATTCATACATACATTATGGAAATGTACGTGAAAATGTATAAATGTACGTTCAGCAACTCCTGCGAAATCACTGGACCGATCTCAACCATATTTGGTACACATTTCACTTACTGTGCGGAACTCGCTGAGTTGGCTGTAGCAAGCACAGATGCATCTCCGTCGCAAGGTTGCCTGCTTGCTTCACACGTTTGCACCACACTGAGCCTTCTATCTGTGAGCATTCGCTATTGAAGGCTAAACACAGATGGCGCTCTGATTGCTATGCCACTACACTATCTGTTGGCGGACAACACTGAAACCATTATCAATCCGTCCACTGTCCAAAACGTGCTATATGCCATCATCGAATTGAAATTGACATTACCTTCCCAGGTCCCTTTTTTGTTTTCGCAAGTGCAATTCGAAATCTTTTGAAACTAATCTCACTAACACCGCTCCACCTCCCGTCACAAAATAATGAAAGTGAAGAAGTTTATTATGTACCAGATTTTCGCTGTTCATGCAGTAAAACCGTGGCACCAGGCATGATGTTTCCATTTATTATTTTTTTACTAATGGCTCTATTCTCAAAACATTTTGAAGACAATATATACCTCTGAATGTAACTGGAAAATTACATCATTGTATGACAAATAGCTCAGTAGATATGTCATAAACACTGAGATGCGAAACTAGACGTTTGGAGCTGTTTCATTCATGGGAGTTCGACTATTTAAAGAATCGGCGCTGGGGTGGAGATTACTGTTGCAATGATACTCTTCCACACCTCCTTTCTTCACGTTTTCTTTTTCTTCTTTTTTTGCGGAATTTACACTTCAGGACTGGCATCAAACATTGCTTGCATTTCCCAGATCTGCCTCTTCTTTCATTATCTATTCTTCTCATTCTACTGCCAATGCAGAATTTTTCAAGGACCTGAAACTTCAGTTGCCAACAAGTCGAATTTTAGAAAGCTGAGGGGTTTAATAAACGGTCGTGCAAGATGGTAAATTCGTGCAAACAGTTGAGTGAGTGCAAACAGTTGAGTGAGGAGTTTACAATTGTTGTCTCACCCTTCGTCCAATACATTATACAAAGGACAGGCCTTACACACGGACTACTGATTCGGCTCGTATTTGACAGGTGATTTCTGTGCAACTAGCTTGGCTTCAGACCCCTCCGTTTCTGATAGACCACCAATACATTTTTTGGCATGCTATAGATTCAGAATTCACGAGATCGACAGATAAATGAAAACTGAGCATTTCTCATCAGCATACATGGGAACCGCAAAAGCATATTTCCTAGAAATCGAGTAAAGAAACTGTTACCAATGTACCTCACGTACACATAAGGTACACGCTGCCGAACGACAGTGCTGCTGGCGTAGAAACCAACGGATATGGCTTGGAAGCAAAAACCCACGTTCGATTCTCAAACGAATTCTCCATTCTTTTTTACTTGAACCTTTTTTTTTTGTATGGCGAAATTAGTCGTAATAGGAGAGTTAATAAGACAAGTAAATCAATAAGGAATAAAAATAAAATTGACAAATAAATATCTCCCATGACTTTGTTAGGTGAATGATTAAAATATTAAGCCTCGTTGTACGCAAACAGCTACGAGTAAGACTGCTGTGAATCTGTCACAAGGGACCAAGGTCAGAGAATCGAGCGATGCTTGTTTACAGTCAGGCGCGGGACAGAATTTTATTCTGACGCCTCCAAATAGCAATGTTTTTTCTGGAAAGCCAGTGGGAACTGCTCAACCGGGCGCATGCAATAAAGATTCAAAGCACCATAATTCATGGACGTCAGCATCGGTTTTTCACGCGATGTTATCGTATGTCTGGTACGTATCAAAATTAATTCCAGAAAAACAAATATATTAAATGTAAACCAAGTTTGTTTTCCACTGAATTTTCAGAAGGAACAATATACACTGACAGAAAAAAATTCGCAACACCCAAAAATAACGAACGTAGAGCAGGGGTTCCCAACAAAATTTTCTCGAGGACCCCCCTCATCGAGCATGATCGGTACCTTGTCATATCACAGTATCAAGTACCTAAAAAAGCCAAATTAAGAGCCTCTTTATACGTTTTCTGATTTTAGTACTTAGAAAAAACATTGAATTATTCATTATTGAAAAAATATTGAGCTTAAAACTTTTTCAATTCGGCCATCATTGTTATTGTTAAATTTTTGATTATTGCTCAAAGTCTTTGTCTTCAAATCTGGGTGTTTAGTATAAGAAACTCCTTAAAAAATAAAAACTGAGTATGAACTGAAAATTACAGGAAAAAATTAAAACTGAATGTATTGATCTTTCAAGTGTACTACACTTGAGATTGGATCGAGTAGACATGTGTGAAAAATAAGAAAACACTAATTTCATACAAGGTATTATTTATTTGAAAAAATACAGTTACAACAGAGTACTCCATCAGTATACAGTTAAGTTTTAATTTTCAGTTCTTAATAAGATGAGTTCAATCTGACCTTTGAGTTCATTATTTCTGAAATATTAGGTTCCAAACTTGAAACTTTCACTCTGAAATCCAACCGCATGTCGAGTCGATTCCTATATTTGTTTTTCATGAAACACATGGTAGAAAACGTTTGCTCACACCGATACGTGGTTGCAAATGGAAGGATCTTTTTCATTGTCGTATCTCCAAGTTTGTTGTAGTACTTGCGTGCTGATGCCCAGAAGTCTGTAATTTTATCACCGATGAAAATGTCTATCATCGTACCACAGCTGGACAGATCCACAAGTTGATCTTGCTCTTCTTCAGTGAGGCCTTGGATTTTGTCTATTTCTTCACAGCTGATCTGGTCAGGCAAACTCTCCCCTGATGACTCCAAGAATTGTTTTAAAGTAGAAAAGTTAGTGACTCGTTTTCTATCCTTGACGCCCAGATCTGATACTTCTTGACCATAGCACTAATCTTATCCTCAACTTTGAACATTTCTACATTTTTTTCCTTGTAAACTCAAGTTTAACACATTCAAGTGTTCAACACATCAGCTAAGTACACAACTGAGCAAAGCCAAGAGAAGTTAGTGAGATAATCCGCGTACTTTGTGTGAGGAAGGAAGACACCAACCTCGTCTCTAAGTCAAAGAAAATCTTGACAAGATCCTACCTCGAGAAAGCCATCTTACTTCTGTATGAATAAGAAGTTGCTCATACTCACTGCCGATCTCTTTACACAACAAAGAAAATAATCTTGATTACAAATGTCGAGTTTTAATTTAGTTGATGATTTGAACTACTTCGTTAAGTATCTTTTGCAAAGGTCCAGGCTACTAAGGCTTCACCATGGGTACAACAGTGAGTCCACTTCACCTCAGGGGCTACTGCTTTGATACGAGCTAGAGATCCTGTTGTTTTGGCAGTCATTGACTTTGCTCCATCCTTCGACAAGCCTACACATTTTTTCCATGTCACATCGTGTTCATTGAGATAATGATTTAACGCAGTGAAAATATAGTCTGCTGTTGTATGCAGTAGTTCGCATGAAAAAACAAAATCTTCGAACACTTGATCCTCCCAAAAGAATCGTGCGAAAACCAACATTATTGCTTTTTTTGATATGGCTGATCTTTCATCCAATAGTAGAGCGTACATGTCACTCACGCAAAGTCTAGCCAGCAATGTTTCTTCGATGTTAACTGCCATATCAATAATTCGTCTTTGAACAGTATTATTTGAGAGCGGGACAGTTCCTAGTACCTTATCAGCTGCATCACCTAACTTTCTGTTGCAAAGTATTATTGCTGATGACAATATAAGTTCCTCAACAATTGTGTGGTTTTTCCCACATTTAGCAACAAGCTGAGCCACCTCGTAAGACGCAAGGGTTGCATTTTCATTTACATTTGCACCGCAATGTTTGGTAATTGTTTTACGAGATGTTTTCAACTCTCCTAATTTATTTTTGAAAAAATATAATGACTTACTTTTGTACTCTGGGCGCTTTGTTTCAAGATGGCGCTGGAGTTTTGCTAGTTTCATACATTCATTCGAAAGGCTTTCATAGCAAAGTAAACACTGAAGTTTAGGCTGTTGCTCAGGCCCAGTGAAAGTAAAACCGATTTCCAAGTAATCAGAGTTATATTTTCTAATTTTTCCAGCAAGCTTAACTCTGATCTTGGGGGACGCCAACGATTTAGGTTTAATGGGCACTGACAACTTTGGTTCGAGAGTCACTGACTTACTTGCTTGAACATCAAATGCATTATCTTCCTCTTCATCTGTAGGCCTTTCTCGTTTTAACGAACCACTTTTTAACCAACGGTCCATTTTTAACTACGCGAACTGTAGCTTCCGCGAAAAACAATGCTTTACAACCACTACTGTTTTAATGCAGAATATGTAAGCAACACGGTCTGTGAAAGCAATGGCAACGAATTAACAATGGCCGATTGTCGTATGAAATGCGAGTTTCTGTGTAAAGTGACTGTCAGTTGTCAGCTGCAAAGGGGCTGCGCGCGCAGTCTAACGGCATACAGCAGAACTATTTGCCTCCATCTAATTCTAGTTTTGCGCTAGAGTGTGCTAGTGTCAGTTGGCTCTAGGAAGACGCTAGTCGCAGAAGTTAGCTCATGCAGGAAGCGGCCAAAACAAAAAATCTGTTATCATACGAAATATATTTAATATATATTTTATTCTAATAGCGTGTTGCGGACCCCTCTGGCATAACTTGCGGACACTGTGGGTCCGCGGACCAGCTGTTGGGAACCACTGACGTGGAGTAATGAATTTGTCTAGGTACATACGAGGGCTATTCCGAAAGTAAGGTCCGATCGGTCACGAAATGGAAACGACTATGAAAATCCGATAAAGCTTTGCACAGATGTGTTGGGTAGTGTCTCTAGTATAACCCCAGTTAGCATCACGTCGCTCTTCTCATTTCTGAGCTCGCAGTGAGTGCGTAAAGATGTCTAGAAAATAGTGTCTGCCGCCAAGTACGGGGGCCTGGTGAGAAATTTCCCCTGAAGCTATGCAGCTAACATTACATAACTGTCGTACTGTTTCGTCTTCAAGACAATTCTCAGCCGCATTCTGCAGGGGCAATGAAGATGCTCCTGCATCGTTTTCAAATGGAAATGTGAGATTACCCACACTACAGCCCGTAATTGTCTCCCTCTGAGTTTCAGCTCAGGTCACATGGACCGCTGGTTATGAAGACAACATTTCGGCACAAGACAACGAGCCGTAGGCCAGCGTAGAGAATTGGCGGAGAGCACTGGCGGCTGCCTTCTATAGCGAGGGTATGGGAAAGTTGGTACAACGCTACGATACACGTCTAAGTTGGGTCGGCGACTATGGAGATAAGTAGCTGCAAGGTGTATCTAACTGTTGCAAATAAAACATTTTTGATTTTTACCGTGGTTTCCATTTCGCGACCTATCGGACCTTACTTTCGGAATAGCCCTCGTATTTCAATGATTAACATTGCAAGATCACAGATTAATGTAAGTGCGATATAAGTCATTGCAAATTTGAAATGTTGGGACATTAATAACCGAGGTAACCACCAGCATTTTAGACGCAAGCATGCAAATGGCATGCATTATGTTGTACAGGAGTTGTATATGTGGGATGAAGTTCCACGCCTGTTGCACCTGGTTGGTCAATGCAGGAACAGTTAATGCTGTTTGTGGACGACGCTGAGTTGTCGTGCGGTGATGACCCATACGTGCTCCACTGGAGTCAGATCTGGTGCCGGCCGGGGTGGCCGAGCGGTTCCAGGCGCTGAAGTCTGGAACCGCGAGACCGCTACGGTCGCAGGTTCGAATCCTGCTTCGGCCATGGATGTGTGTGATGTCCTTAGTTAGGTTTAAGTAGTTCTAAGTTCTAGGGACTGATGACCTCAGAAGTTAAGTCCCATAGCGCTCAGAGCCGTTTTTCAGATCTGGTGATCGAGCAGGCGAAGGTAACACATCGACATAGCATGTTGCGGTACAACTTCTGTATGTGGGCGACCGTTATCCTGTTAGAAAACATTCCCTGGAATGTTGTTCATGAATGGCAGCACAACTGGTCGAATCACCAGAGGTACGGATTTGCATTCAGGGTGCGTGGGTTAACTACGAGATTCCTCCAGCTGTCGCACGAAATAGCACCCCAGGCCATAATTCCGTGTGTAGATCCAATATGTCTAGCATGTAGATAAGTTGGTTGCAGGCTCTCAACTGGCCTCGCACTAACCAACAGCCATCACTGGCATCAAGACAGAACCGGCTTTCATCAGAAAACACAGCAGACCTCCATCCTGCCCTCCAATGAGCTCTCGTGTGACACCACTGAAGTCGCAAATGGTGGAGGTTTGGGGTAAATGTAAATGTCGTGTGACTAGGGCCTCCTGTCGGGTAGACCGTTCGTTGGGTGCAGGTCTTTCGATTTGACGCCACTTCGGCTACTTGCGCGTCGGTGGGGATGAAATGATGGTGATTAGGACAACACAACATCCAGTCCCTGAGCGGAGAAAATCTCCGACCCAGCGGGGAATCGAACCCGGGCCCTTAGGATTGACATTCTGTCGCGCTGGCCACTTTTTTTTTATCTCATTTTGTTCGCTTTTGTTCGTTGCATCTGCTGGGGGCGGACGTCGTAAGATACCCGTTTAAGTTCGTTGTTGATCGATTAACTCAGTTATTTTATCACAGAGGGCAGCTAACTCTTTGACCGAACACGTAGAGTTACCTTACCGGCACCACCCAGCTACCGGGGGGCGGAGGTTTGGGTTCAGTGGAATGCACTGTACAGGGTGTCTCGGTCGGAGCTTCTAACAACACCACCACTTGAAAAGTACGTTAGAAATCAGATTAATAATGTTGCTCACGCAGCATATGTTCGCTTTATCGGGCAACAACAAAGTTATTGACTGTGGATGGTATCGTCAGAATGGAAATAATGAAGTCACGGTAATAAAGTCATTCATTTTGGCAGTTATCTTGAATGGATTCCCACGTAGATTTTGTTGGGTTGGCAGATGAGCCAACACCGTGTTACTAGAGGAGGCCGAAATGCACGCGTTTTAGCTCACGCAGGCTGGCGTGAGGAGGGAAGAACTATACTGACGTGAGGTCTGGAACATGACAAGAAATTAGAATTCAGAAAGCGGACGTAATTAGTTGGATGCTTAACATTAATCCATTATTGATGAACGTCGCTCTTGACAGTACATGATTCACAATATCAATATCAATAGTAACTGAATATGGCGCCTTGCTAGGTCGTAGCAAATGACGTAGTTGAAGGCTATGCTAAACTGTCGTCTCTGCAAATGAGAGCGTAAGTAGTCAGTGAACCATCGCTATCAAAGTCGGCTGTACAACTGGGGCAAGTGCTAGGAAGTCTCTCTAGACTAGTCCTGCCGTGTGGCGGCGCTCGGTCTGCGATCACTGATAGTGGCGACACGCGGGTCCGACGTATACTAACGGACCGCGGCCGATTTAAAGGCTACCACCTAGCAAGTGTGGTGTCTGGCGGTGACACCACAGCTTTCGTCGAAGTTGTTATGGCTCATCTTGTTGATTCTAGGGTGATTCCACTTTGACTGCTAGAAGGTCCAGATCTGTAATTTAGCAATATTTGAAGACCTAACAAATGAGTTTTTCAGGAAAGTCTTAATGATCAAACAATCCCAGGTCAGAACAATGGTATGGCAGAAATAGCTAGTTAGTGACTCGTTTTCTATCCTTGACGCCCAGATCCGACACTTTTTGACCATAGCACTACTCTTATCCTCAACTTTGAACATGTCTACATTTTTTCCTTGTAAACTCAAGTTTAACACATTCAAGTCTTCAAACACATCAGCTAAGTACGCAACTGAGCAAAGCCAAGAGAAGTTAGTGAGAAAATCCGCGTACTTTGTGTCAGGAAGGAAGACACGAACCTCTTCGCTAAGTTAAAAAAAAATCTTGACAAGATCCTACCTCGAGAAAGCTTCTTGTAAATTCACATATACTTCTTCTTAACCGTCACATCATCAAGAAAACAGTTTTGTATCAATCTTCACATATTTAATTTCCACTTTAACCAAACACAAGACTTGACTGTTCTTTTACAAAGCGAAATAACAAGTTAACTTCTGCAAAGTGAAACAAAGACCGCTCTGTGCGCATTCGCGCCAAAACGGTTACAAGTAAGTCAAAGATTACGACAGTCTCACAGAAATGAATACACACAAGAACCATATCACTGTAATATATCGATACATCGGAGTACCTATACATTAATTAATAAAAATATGTCTGTTACTTCGCAGAAAAGTAGTACGATACTACTGGTATCCAGAACTGGGGTTGGAGTGCCGTAATGGTCACGTAAATAAATAACCATTACAAGCTGTCCTTGAGGTAAGCAATTTGTAACAGTTGGTTGTATCGCTGTGGTGCCAACTGCTGCTGAAATGGCTGCTGCAGACGCAGTACGATGCGCCAGAGATATACGAGGTGTGGCTAGAAAAAAACCGGACTAGTACTGGTGAAACAATAAAACGAATGCAATAAGGCTGAAAGTCGCGTGGCCTGTCACGTGACTCTCGCTCCGCCTACTGCTCGAGTTTCATCTGCCTCCTGCACTCAGTCTGCCCGTGGCGTCTGTTTTAAGTAGTTGACGTTTTGTCTGTGCGTCGGAAAATGTTGAGTGTACAGAAAGAACAGCGTGTTAACATCAAATTTTGTTTCAAACTAGGAAAATCTGCAAGTGAAACGTTTGTAATGTTACAACAAGTGTACGTCGTTGATTGTTTATCGCGAACACAAGTGTCAGCAAAAACTGATGCAAACATAGAAAAAATCGGTAAACTTGTTCGACAAGATCGCCGTTTAACAATCAGAGCAGTGTCTGAGTTAACAGGAGTTGACAAGGAAAGTGTCGAACAAGTTTACCGATTTTTTCAATGTTTGCATCAGTTTTTGCTGACAATGGTCTGCCAGTGCGAGTGTCATCACTGGTGTCTTCGCGGCCATCTTTAAATCGTTTAAACCACTCAAACACTTGTGTTCGCGATAAACAATCATCGCCGTACACTTGTTGTAACATTACAAACGTTTCACTTGCAGATTTTCCTAGTTTGAAACAAAATTTGATGTTAACACGCTGTTCTTTCTGTACACTCAACATTTTCCGACGCACAGACAAAACGTCAACTACTTAAAACAGACGCCACGGGCAGACTGAGTGCAGGAGGCAGATGAAACTCGAGCAGTAGGCGGAGCGAGAGTCACGTGACAGGCCACGCGACTTTCAGCCTTATTGCATTCGTTTTATTGTTTCACCAGTACTAGTCCGGTTTTTTTCTAGCCACACCTCGTACGCCCAACACTTCTGTCTTCACTCTCGGTCGCGCCGCAGTGCCGTCTGAAGTCGAGTCTTCTTACGACCGTACAGTCTCGTGAGCACCGCTGCCAGCCATCATGTACAGCGGCTACATTCCTACCAAGTCGTTGTTGAATTCGCAGAAAGAACATTCTCCTTCTCATAGCCCTATTACACGATCTCGTTCAAACTCTGAGGTGTTGGTAATGGTGTCTTCGTCCCCTTTAGGCATTCCTGACTAATGTCAACTCACTGCAACTCAAAGGTAACTAACGCTCACGATCGTTACAGCGTGTATTTAGGGCACACGTGATTTTCATCCTAATAGTGAAGCTTCTTCCAGGTGTAGAAACACACAAACAATCTTTCGTTTATGTCGCACAACTCCTTCTTGGTCTTGCGATTTCTTTTCCCGTCGGAGTAATTGCGAGAAGATTGTTTTCATTACATAGTTATGATACCGCGAGTATACTTGCTTCGATTTTTTATAACCCAAGTACCATCTATGTAGCTGTTCGAAGGGAACTGAGGACATGTGACAAATTAAGTGATAATGTGGGGTCCGACTGGAGCACGGTTAAATTGGGGAGGGGGGGGGGGTCCACACCAGTTCCTTATTTATATAAATGATATGCCCTCTAGTATTACGGGTAACTCTAAAATATTTCTGTTTGATGATTACGCTAGCTTGGTAGTAAAGGACGTTGTGTGCGATGTAGGCACTTTTTTAGATAGTGCAGTTCAAGACATAAGTTCATGTTTTGTAGAAAATAAACTAACGCTAAATCACAGTAAGACTGAGTTTTTACAGTGTCTAACGCACAATTCAACAAAACTTGACGTAATAATTAGCAGAATGGGCATATGATTAGTGAAACTGGACAGTTCAAATTTCCAGGCGTTCAGATAGCTAGTAAACTGTCGTGGAAAACCCAGCATATTAATCTGTGTGTTACTCAGAAAGAAACAAAGAATGGTACAAACACTTGAGTGTTACTGAAGTAATTTCAAACAATTTCTTTAACCTTATCTCTTTAAGAACTGAGTTAACTTTGAATCCTTTGAATTAACTGAAAATGTTTTAAACCGGAGGTGAAGCCTCACTTAATCCTTGCGGTGTTAACTCTCACAATAAGTTTCGTAATCAAAAATATTAACTAACTTTGATATTGAAAACTGACTGTAAGAAATTCATAAAAGCACTTAGGATTATTTTCCTTTGAGAGTGAAGCTCATGAACACTGAAATATTCTTCAGTACACGTAATGGTGGACTTGCGCCGCCGAAACAGTCGAAGCTGAAATACTGATAAAGCTAACTAAAATGTGTGTGATGGAATGGAAGTGTAGAGTAAAGTACAGAAGGAGTTCTCAGAAGCATTTGAAGTAAAAACAGGAGTGAGACAGGGGGATATTATATCATCAACCCTGTTCACTTTGGTGCTCAACAACACCCTGAGGAGAGTAACATGTGAAAGTGCAGAAGTCACCACTGGAAAAAAGATATATGTCCTGGCTTTTAAGCATGATATTGTGTTGACAGAAAAGAACATGGAAGACCTGGAGAAAATTGGGACTGTGCCAATGGAAGAAAATAAGAAAGTAGGTCTAAGTATAAATGAAAAACAAAGTTCATGGTAGTAGGAAGAAGAGCTCATTAAGGACCAAACCATCTAAAAATCGGAAATCTAACAATACAGAAGATAGACACATTCACTTACCTCGGTGTGGACATCGACCAACAAAGCCTTATAGCACAAGAAAAATGGCTCTGAGCACTATGGGACTTAACTTCTGAGGTCATCAGTCCCCTAGAACTATTTAAATCTAACTAACCTAAGGACATCACACACATCCATGCCCGAGGCGTGATTCGAACCTGCAACCTTAGCGGTCACGCGGTTCCAAACTGTAGCGCCTAGAACCGCTCGGTTACTCCGGCCGGCCTGTAGAACAAGAGATAGTAACAAGAATTCAAGCGGGGTGGAGGGGGGGGAGATGTCTAGGAGCTATGCACAATGCACAACATCATAAGATTGAAGTTACTATCTAGACAGACAAAAATAAGAATATATCAGACTATCATCAAGCTAACAGTGTGCTATGCAAATGAGACATGGACCCTGACATAGAAAACAGAGAAAAGACTCATCACTTTAGAAAATAAAGTACTGAGAAAAATATATGGACCAGTGAAAGATAAATAATAGTGAAAAATAAGGGAAAACAGAGAACTCGGACAATTGTACACACTGCATGACGTCGTAGCGAGTGTGAAAATTAAGAGACAAAGATGGTACGGACATGTGAAAAGGAGAGGGGAGAACACGGTAATAAAGGCTGTAATGGATGGAGAAGCTGAAGGAAAGAGACCACTGGGACGGCCGAGAATGAGATGGAAGGATAATACCATGGGGGACAAGCAGATACTGGGTGTGGGAGATGAAGATGCAGATGACAGGAAAGGCTGGACTGAGTGAGTCCTAGGACCGGCAGCGGTTTGGGTGGCCAGTGTAAGTATGAAAGTGAGTAATTCTTCCCATTCTCAAAGGGTATTTTTGGCTCAGAAACGGGCGGTTCGGGCAATAAGTGATGTAAGTTCGCGAGCCTCTTGTCGACACTTGCTCATTAGTCTGGGTATTCTGACACTGGCCTCTCAATATGTACGAGAGTCACTCCAAAAGAAATGAACACTATTTTTGTAAAAATACAGTTTTCATTCTGCATGTGTGAAAGTTTTACAGTGTGTAGATACATCCTTCCCGCTTGTTTTCAAACTGAGCTCAACCTGTTCCCACGAGTGGCGCCGTCACAGCATGTCTTCAAGATGGCTGCTACACTTGAAGTTCGTCAGAAGCAACGTGCTGTCATAGAGGTCTTGTGCTGTGAAAACGAGACAGGGGGAAACATCCACAACAAGAGGTTGAAAAAGTTGTATAGAGATGCTGCTGTCGATCGTAGTACAGTTAGTCGATGGGCCAGCAGGTTACGTGATGAAAGCGGGCGCGGCAATATTGAGGACTGTCCTCGCAGCGGCAGGCCTCGTACTGCAAACACTCCAGACAATGTGCACAGTTAACGAATTGGTGACTGCTGACAGATGCATCACAGTGAACGAATTGTCACACTACGTTGAGATAGGTGAAGGAAGTGTTTGCAGAATACTGAAAGTGTTGACGTTAAAAAAGGTTTGTGCCAGGTGGGTTCCCAGGATGTTGACAGTGGCTCACAAAGAAACAAGAAAAACGGTATGCAGCGGACTTTTGGAACAGTACGAGAATGGTGTAGATGAATTTCTTGGAAGAATTGTGACAGGTGATGAAACATGGCTCCATCATTTTTCACTAGAGACGAAGAGGCAATCAACTGAGTGCCATCATGCAAATTCACCCAAGAAAAAAAAATTGGCCTTCTGCTGGAAAGGTTATGACTACGTTGTTTTTCGATTCCGAAGGATTCTTGCTTGTGGGCATCATGCCAAGTGGAACCACCATAAATTCTGATGCATATGTGACGACACTGAAGAAACTTCAAGCTCGACTGAGTTGTGTTCGACCACATCGGCAAAAGCAGGATGTTTTGCTTTTGCACGACAATGCACGGCCACATGTCAGTCAAAAAACCATGGAAACGATCACAAAACTGGGGTGTACAACACTGAAACACCCGTCTTACAGTCCTGACCTGGATCCATGTGACTGTCATCTCTTTGGGAAACTGAAAGACTCTCTTCGTGGAACAAGGTTTGAAATGATGACTCCCTTGTGCACGCTGCCAAACAGTTGTTCCAACAGGTTGGTCCATAATTTTACAGTGCTGGTATACAGGAGCTGGTTCCAAGATGGCGTAAGGCAGTTGAGAGGGATGGAAATTATGTGCATAAATGAAAATATTGTTCCTAAAGGATGTATCTACACACTGTAAAACTTTCAAACATCTAGAATAAAAGATGGATTTAAAAAAAATAGTGTGCATTTCTTTTGGAGTGACCCTCGTATATTCTTTACTGTCGTTTCTCCTTAACAATATCAGCTCATTCCCAAGAATCAGTAGCTTTCACTCAGTCAGTACTAGGAAGAAATCCAATCTACATTTGCATCCAACTTCCTTCATTCTTGTGCAGAAAGGCGTGCAGTACACTCCTGCATTCATTTGCAATAAGCTACCGCTCGAATTCAAAAATATTAGCAATAGTCCACTCGCTTTCAAATCTAAACTGAAGAGTTTCCTCATGGGTCACTGCTCCTAATCTGTCGAGCAGTTCCTTTAAGCCGGCCGGGGTGGCCGAGCGGTTCTAAGCGCTACAGTCTGGAACCGCGCGACCGCTACGGTCGCAGGTTCGAATCCTGCCTCGGGGATGGGTGTGTGTGATGTCCTTAGGTTAGTTAGGTTTAAGTAGTTCTAAGTTCTAGGGGACTGATGACCTCAGAAGTTAAGTCCCATAGTGCTCACAGCCATTTGAACCATTTAGTTCGTTTAAAAATGAAGCTGATTCCTGTGTTTATTGCGTTTACAACTTAATGCTTGTCATTTATTTAGATTCATAAACATTGTATTTTATCTATAATTACGTTTCTGTTGTAATTTCATGTACTGACACGTTCCATGACCTTGGAGATTTGCTCCTCAATTTGGCCCTATGGAACTAGACGTGTAAAATAAATAAAAAAAAAGCCGTTTTAAGGTGACCGATATTAAAATTTTAATTCCTTACTAATAAAAGTCGTTTGACGGGTTTATTTGTGTATTTTGTTATTCCTTTACTTAATTTATCAACTCTCCTGTTCTTACTAAATTCAATATGGAAATAAATACAATTGAAAAGAAGAGAAACAGCAAAATTCGTTCGGAAACCGAACACGGATTTTCCGCTCCCCAGCCAAATGCCTGTTGGCTGTTGCGGTAGCGCCGCTTTCGTTCAACAGCCCGTACCTTATGGGCATGTAAGAGTCAGTCGTAACGCTTCCTAATTCGATTTCTAGGAAAATATGGATTTGCGGAACCCCACATGGGCTGATAAGAAACGCTCAATTATTTATCGATCCCGTCAATTCTGAGTTGATTGTGCGTACTGAGGTTTAAGGGTAGTTTTCCTCAAAGACGGGAGGGTCTTTTATTTTAGGTTGCACACGAGCGACATGGCAAATATGAGCCGAATCGGTTGGCTATGTCTGAGGCCTTTTCGTTGTTAGTATAAAACATTACACAAACAAGTTTTTTTGGAGAAAAACGAAAAATCCAATACTCGTTATTTGAATACGCCCATTGTTTTGTAGGACAGATGTGGTCTCACACGAGCATGAGTGATATGCGTCGTAGAAACATGGTAAACACTCATTTTCACGACATTGAGCACACTGTATAAATGCTGCAATTTTAGAGCTGTCACCTTAACGCTGCTTTGTGAACCACGTAGAACAGATCTGGAGCCTAGTTAAGGGATTTGTCGCGAGAAATAACAAGACATTTAAGCTGCCAAACGTACTGGAACTAATGCACGAAGCGTTGTGACACGTCACTGCCGAACGATAGCGAAATGCAGAACAGCACGTCATAAAAGAGGAGGAGGAAATGTGGGCTTTTTGGTGGCTTGGGATTCTATCGCTCATCACCCCGTTATCAACGTGGCAGTACTGAATTGTATTGCTCGGAGTACGATATGCAAGGATTTCAGAGATTGCCAGATGATTGACTGTAATACCTCTGGTGGCTTCAATATTTTACTACATCGGAAATCAGCAGTACGCCTTTACGCCATGCGTAGCTCAATGCAGAAACGTTACCCTTGTTGAAGTCACGAATTTTCATCACTCTTGTTTTTAAATACAATACTACGTTGGCTAAGATCGAGGGCATGTTTTGTTTTCAGTCAGGTCACCTAAGAAGCCTACCGCCTAAGGTTTGTCATACATAATTTGCTTCTGCTTAAAAATTAAATGAAGTTCAAAACTACATTGTTCTCTGTTCGTCTCTTTTCACGTCTTTACTCCAACTGTTCACAGCACTGCAAGTTAGTTGGATCAGTCGCTTGGCCAGTCAAAAGCGCCAGTAAAGCTGCTGCCCCGTATCATCGCAGAGTTCATGTTTGCGTAATGCACAGGGTTAAACATATCCTCATTATCGGACTTGACTGTACTGGAGAAAGATTGGCTTCCGCTGCGCGTGAAATGAAAGACAATGACGTTCCAGCAAGCGCGGAAGAATACATACTGTAATGTTTACGTGAGGTTTATTCTTATAGTGAACAGAGTATAATCGCGCAGATTCCAGACTGTGTATCACTGGAAGAGTCCTCAAGAAAAGTAGTTCATCAACTAAGGAAGTACCTTACCAAAAACTCGTTCGATCAGTACTTCAATATCTGTTGTCTGTGTCGGATCCGTACCAGATAGCACCGACAGAGGACAGCGCGGTTCATTACAGGCTCCTTTAGTCAGCACGAAAGTGCCACAGAAACGATCAACTAACTCCTAACGCTGCCAGAAAGGTATTGAGCATCATGGTGTGCCTTATTCTTAAAGTTCGAGAGTGTACGTTCCCAGAAGTGTCAACAAGTATGTTGCTGCCTAATACGCGTCTCTTGCGAGAAGACCGCGCACATCAAGCCAAGCTAAAGTTTTCCGGGCACAAAAACGTGCAGTAAGAGTTATATGTGGTGTGAACTCAAGAACATCCTGCAGAAGCATGTTTAGGGAACTAGGGATACTAACTACTGCTTCCCAATATATTTATTCCTTAATGAAATTTGTCATTAAAAATATATCACTTTTTCAAACCAACAGCTCAATTCATGGAATCAATACTAGAAATAAGAATAATCTTCACAAGGATTTAAAGTCACTTAGTCTTGTACAAAAAGGTGTGTATTATTCAGGAACACACATTTTCAATAACTTGCCAGCAGCCATAAAAAGCTTAACAACCAATGAAATTCAGTTTACGAGAAGCCTAAAGGATTTATTGGTGGCCAACTCCTTCTACTCCATTGATGAATTTCTTAGTAAAACCAACTGATTTGTATATAAGTACAACATAACTTCTGCACAATTTCAGTGCAGCAATGTGTTCATTGAAAATTTGTGTGTGTTTGTGTGTGTGTGTGTGTGTGTGTGTGTGTGTGTGTGTGTGTGTGTGTGTTGTAAGTATAATCTAACTTCTGCACCATTTCAGTGCAGTAAAGTGTTCATTGTAAATAAGTATTACAGTAGTTGTATTACATGTTTATAAATAAATAAAAAACTTTTTTATTTTAAATTCAGTGCATTAGTATTTGTAAAATGACTCTTAGTGTTCATTAAAAAATGACGATCATTCCACTTGGGACCTGTGGAATGGTACATTAGCTTATTTGTTTTAGTTGTAAATATTTGTCATGTATTGTTGTTTTTCTGACATGTTCCACATCCTGGAGGACCTCCTCACTACGGATCAATTGGAATGAAAGTAAATCTAATCAAAATCTAATCATGTATTTAGAGAGACTGGAACTCACACGGAGGTTTACCGGCAATCGTTCCTTCCTCGAACTATTCACGACTGGAGCAGGAAAGGGCGGAAATGGCAGTGGTACACGAAGTACCCTCCACCACACGCCGCAGACTGACTTAAGGGGTATAAGGTGTAGGTACAGAAGAACCAGCGACAGACATGGGTATCCCAAGTTATTTACAAGCCCCTGTAGATTGTCTGCAACAGATACACTGAACAGCCAAAGAAACTACTCGTATTACACTTGCCTAATATAGTGTAGGGACCCCGCGAGCACGCAGAAGTGCCTCAACACGACGTGGCATGGACTCGACTAACGTCTGAAGTAGTGCTGGAAGGAACTGACACCATGCATCCTGCAGGGCTGTCCGTAAATCCGTAACAGTACGAGGGGGTGGAGATTTCTTCTGAACAGCACGTTGCAAGGCATCCCAGATATGCTCAATGAGAACCATGTCTTGGGAGTTAGGTGGTCAGCGGAGAAGAGTGTTCCTGCAGCCACTCCGCAGCAATTATGGACTTGTCTAGTGTCGCATTGTCCTGCTGGAATTGCCCGAGTTCGTCGGAATGCACAATGAACATGAATGTATGCAGATGATCAGATGGGATACTTACGTACGTGTCACCTGTCACAGCCGTATGTAGACGTATCAGGGGTCCCATATTACTACAACTGCTCACGCCCCCCACCATTACAGAGCCTCCACCAGCTCGAACAGTCCCCTGCTCACATGCAGGGTGCATGGACTCGTGACATTGTCTGCATACCCGTACACGTCCATCCGCTCGATACGATTTGAAGCAGGACTCGTCCGACCGGGCAACATATTTCCAGTCATCAACAGTCCAATGTCGATGTTCACGGGCCCAGGCGAGGCTGGTTCAAATGGCTCTGAGCACTATGGGACTTAACTTCTAAGGTCATCAGTCCACTAGAACTTAGAACTACTTAAACCTAACTAACCTAAGGACATCACACATATCCATGTCCGAGGCAGGATTCGAACCTGCGACCGTAGCGGCCGCGCGGTTCCAGACTGTAGCGCCTAGAACCGCTCGGCTACCCAGGCCGGCCCAGGCGAGGCGTAATGTTTTTGTGTCGTGCAGTCAGAAAGGGTACACGAGTAGGCCTTCGGCTCCGAAAGCCCATATCGATGATGTTTCCTTGAATGGTTCTAACGCTGACACTTGTTGATGGCCCAGCATTGAAATCTGGGGAAGAGTTGTACTTCTGTCAAGTTGAACGATTTCATTTAGTAGTCGTAGGTGCCGTTCTTGCAGAGTCTTTTCCCGGCCGCAAGGATGTCGTAGATTTGATGTTTTACCGGATTCATGATATTCACAGTACACTCGTGAAATGGTCGTACGGAATCCCCACTTCATCGCTACCTCGTAGACGCTGTGTCCTATCGCCCGTGCGTCGACTATGACCTACTGTGGTTCAAATGGCACTAAGCACTGTGAGACTGACAGGTCACTGTTGGATTCCTTTCATGTTTAATTTCTTAAATCTGTTGTCATTTACGGCATAAATTCCTCTTCTAAATTTACTGTGGCGTTTCTGACTATCTGGGAGGAGACTGAGTAGTGGAACGTGTTACTTTTACACATAAACAAGAACGATCTGTCACACTACTACACTTTAAAACACAGTTTATATGTAATTCATGTCACACAGTCTCATACGGAACCTACATCCGCTTTCTTTTTTATACTGTATATGATAAGATACTGTCATCCCCCTTCCCTTCTGTGTGAGAGGATGAATGAGCAAATGTATTTCTAGTTGCATGCTTGAGGGTAGCAGACAAGGCTGTCTGCTAGAGAACAGTAGGACCAACGTCGGAACAGGTATCTACGCTTTCTAGAAGCAGAGAGGTTTCTATTCTTAGTATGGTCCTGTCCGTCCCTTGTCATGTTGGTATAGGAAGCTGCCTCTCTGGCCACTTCCGTTTGTATTGGTGAGCCACCCCTCAGGAAGGGACCAAGCAGTTGGTCCGTGGCGAGCGTCTGAAGTGGTAAGATCTCCGGCTAAGCGCGTGTCTGCTAAGTCCGTAGGACAATGGATTTCTTAAGTTCAGCATAACTGAAAATTTAATCACCTTTATTTCAGGTTTAGCTCTAAAATATCTAATGTTATCTTAAATTGCAGCGCAGTGTAATTCTCGTGTGAAGTTCAGAATATCTTCCAGTAGTTGCTTTCTCACTACTTTGTGAGTAAAGTGGAACCACGTGTTGATCAGTAACTCTAACTAAGATCAATCTTAAATGCGAATGCTTGTGTGATTATAACGTCTCGTCTTGACAATATTTTTCAATATAGCAACTTTTCTTTATGTTCAACCCACGTGGGGTGTACTTTGCGAGACCAGTACCACGTGCTTATATAACTGTTTGACCCGTCAGGTTAACAGTAAGACGTTAGTAACCAGTTCGAGGTTTTTCTTTTGTGAATTGCTTTTCGATCTAATTTATTTTAATTATCAAAATTATTGTGGAGTTACACTCTTTGTGTAAACCAAGTTGACCACGTGAAGCATGTGGTGTAATCATCAAAGTAGCCCTCACCTATTCTTTTCGCGAAGATTTCACAAAGAGTTAATATGAATTTAGTATACCAGTGTGTGGTAATTACATGATGGACAGGATTGTGCTACGAACGTAACTTCTTTGGGTGAAAATTTGAATCTGTTGGTAGTGGTTAACTTTGTCTTGCATACGTTTCAACGTTCTTTGTGTGTTGTTTTATGAATGCAGTGTTGTATGCAGACTCCCAATCTTGGCTCCATATTTGATGTGTTCCGTAAGATTACAATCTCACATTTTCACAATCCTAAATAAGGCACCAGTTTAGTTAGGAATCAAGTTTAATATGCTGAAATTTCAATGATCAATGTTAAAATAAATTTCCAAATATAAACTGATTTATTTCTTTGTATTTAAATTCTCTTTTTTATATATATATTACCGGTTGTTGTATGACTATTAAAAGATTATAATTAATGTTAGTCTGTTTGGGAATTTGGTAAACCTAGACTAGGTACCTGGTGAAACAGTTGCTTAGTAATGCAAGATTAACTTCCCCAGACAGCTCACAGCTTTTAACCCGGTTTTATTGTCTAGCAGTACCGCTTACATAGCAAATTAAAGTAACAACGTTACACAACTCAGTCTCCTCCCAGATAGTCAGAAACGCCACAGTAAATTTAGAAGAGGAATTTATGCCGTAAATGACAACAGATTTAAGAAATTAAACATGAAAGGAATCCAACAGAGACCTTTCAAGACTTAACATCTGAGGTCATCAGCCCCCTAGACTTACAACTACTTAAACGTAACTAACGTAAGGACATCACACACATCCATGCCCGAGGCAGGATTCGAACCTGCAACCGTAGCAGCAGTGCGGTTTCGGACTGAAGCGCCTAGAACCGCTCGGTCACCCCGGCCGGCGACTATAACACCACGTTCAGACTCACTTAAATCTTGACAACATGCCGTTGTAGCAGCAGTACCGATCTAGCAACTGCGCCAGGCACTTGTTGTCCTATATAGGCGTTGCCGACCGCAGCGCCGTATTCTGCCTGTTTACATATCTCTTTGTTTGAATACACACGCCTCTACCAGTTTCTTAGTCGATTCAGTGCATAATGCCGATGTTTATTGTAGCTTTACAACTGGCGTGTATCCGTATTCCTATCCTTGTGCCGTGTCTCATTTTGGAATTTCTTGCGTTTCCACCACTTGTGAAATCTGGCTCCATCGCCGTGGATTCACCGTGTATAACAAGTGATTGAGCGGTTCCTGTGCCACCGCGCGGCGTAGATATGGGCTCTGACAACGGGATTAGCGCCTTGGGAGCTCAGAAAGCTAAGCAGCGGCTTTATAACTTCCTAACAAGGCTATTAACGGGATTTCAGCGCTGTAAACGATATTGAAGGGGAGGAGGGGGGTATATGTTCAGTGGAGTGTTTGTGAAGGACACTGGAGGCAGTCGATTGAAATGACAGAGAGGGTAAGACGGTGGATGTTGGAGGTCCCTAAAGTAACGCTGGACGGACGTTCTGTGCCTACATCCTCAGAGACCACTAGCATTTAGCCACGTGGGTCAAGACCAAAAGTTGCGTCCCACCATTCGTGGAGATCGCCATGAGCCAAGTGAGTCTTGGAACCAAAATCACATTTCTCGCATTTCTTACTAAGCGCTGGCGCCTTACGGCTACATATCTGTCATTTTTTCATGCGATTTCCGTGAATTGCTGCTCAAATCTCACCAACCGACGTATATTTTTTTCCCCCCGTTAAACTGTTCTTCTGCAATGTCGTTAGATTTAAGAATTCACGATCTTTAACAATCTTTTACAAAATATCTATACTTAAGAATTTATATTTGCAATGAAAACCAGAATTTCGTGTGCGATATGTAATTAGAAACTAGAAGGCGTCCATTTTTCTTTAACTATGATTGTTAAATATGAGTTGATTAACATCTACTTGATGAATTACATATTTAACTGATCTAAGTATTCATACCGAAAGAAATTATAGATCATAATGAGGTCTGAGCTGTCGCCCCAAAGCGAACATAGCTACCATTCTACGTCACTACCGATTACGATACACAAGTAGCTTGAATGTAAGCTGCTCGAAAAACGTCAGAACTGATTTTTATCTGTAAGCTAGTGAAAAATATTAAGAACAGCTCGACATTAAAGATGTTCCAAGAGCATGTTTCACGACGAAGCAGGAAGTAGCGTCATCCATTTTCACGGTACGTATGAACAGAGATACAATCGGAGCTGAAGTACACTATGTCATCAAAAGTATCCGGAAACCTGGCTGAAAAATTAAAAGTTCGTGGCGCCCTCCACCGGTAATGCAGGAATCCAATATGGCGTTTCCCCCTCCCCACCCCCCAGCCCTGATGACAGCTTCCACTCTCGCAAGCATACGTTCAATGAGGTGCTGGAAGGTTTCTTGGAGAATGGCAGCCCGTTCTTCACGGAGTTCTGCATTGAGGAGAGATATCGATGTCAGTCGGTGAGGCTTGCACGATGTCGGCGTTCGAAATCATCCCAAAATCTATAGGATTCAGGTCAGGACTCTGTGCAGGCTAGTCCATTACAGGGATGTTATTGTCGTGCAACAACTCTGCCACAGGCCGTGCGTTGTGAACAGATGCTCGAACGTGCTCACAGGGGCAATCGCCATCCCTGAACTGCTCTTCAACAGTGGGAAGCAAGGAGGTGCTTAACACATCAATGTAGGTTTGTGCTGTGGTAGTGCCACGAGAAACAACAAGGGGTGCAAGCCCCCTCCACGAAAAACACGACCACACCGTAACACCACCGCCTCCGTCCGCCGCCGATAGATTTTCTCCGCTCAGGGACTGGGTGTTGTGGTTTCCTAATCGTCATCATTTCATCCCCATCGACGCCCAAGTCGCCGAAGGGGCGTCCAATCGAAAGACTTGCACCCGGCGATCGGTCTACTCGATGGGAGGCCCTAATCACACAACATTTACATTTTACAATCGCCTCCGAATTTTACTATTGGCACTACACACGCTGGCAGATAACGTTCATCGGGCATTCACCATACTCACACCTTGCCATCGGTTCGCCACTTTGTGTACCATGATTCGTCACTCCACACAACGTGTCTCCACTGTTCAGTAGTCCAATATTTACGCTCCTTACATCAAGCGAGACGTCGTTTGGTCTTTACCGGCGTGATTTGTGGTTTATGAATAGTCGTTCGACCATGAATACCAAGTTTTCTCACCTCCCGCCTAACTGCCATAGTACTTGCATTGGATCCTGATGCAGTTTGGAATTCCTGTGTGATGGTCTGCATAGATGTCTGCCTATTAACATTACGACCCTCTTCATCTGTCGGCGGTCTCTGTGTCAACAGGCGAGGTCGGCCTGTACGCTTTTGTGCTGTATATCTCTCTTCACTTTTCCACTTCACTATCCAATCGGAAACAGTGGACCTAGGGATGTTTAGGAGTGTGGAAATCGCGTGTACAGACGTATGACACAAATGACACCCAATCACCTGACCACGTTCGAAGTCCGTGAGTTCCGCGGAACGCCCGATTCTGCTCTCTCACCATGTCCAGTGACTACTGAGGTCGCTGATACGGTGTACCTGGCAGTAGGTGGCAGCACAATGCACCTAATGTAAAAAACGCATATTTTTGGGGGTGCCCGGATACTTTTGATCACATGGTATACCTTTTACGGAAACGGTGGCAGTACACGAGTTTGGAAAAAAAAAAAAAACCATTACGTAGCTAAAGTACTATCAAGAACGTGGATGGCTGTTAATTCATCAGAATGTCTTATTGTTTCATTTGCCGTGACATTGTAATATAATACACAGATTTGACCTACTTCCAAGAGCGGAACAACACCAGTGTATGAGAGTTGGCCATAGCCATTGTGTTTGTTTACATCAGATTTGTTCCTATGATGAACGGAGTATAATTTTATGTTGTCGTTCCATTTCAAATCGCTCCGTACACATACTCCTACATTTTTTACGGCAGCAGTCGTGTAATCATACAAAAATGGGTACGTATAAGCAATATGCTATATTTGTTTACGTTGACGGTCAATTGCCACTTACTGCACCAAGCATCGATCTTCTGCAGGTCTTCATGTGTTTCTCCAAAAATATTGTAGCGTCGTGGATTCTCTGTATACAACAACATGGTAGGCGGAAAGCTTCGTGGAACTAGCAGCGATATACTTTGTGAAAACTAGTCGCTCTGTAACACCTCGCTGGGGCAGGCCTGCAGTTTTACGTGTTAAGTCCTCTCTCCGTTCAGAATGACATGTTGTGTTCTGTGCCGGCCGGTGTGACCGAGCGGTTCTAGGCACTTCAGTCCGGAACCGCGGTGCTGCTACGGTCGCAGGTTCGAATCCTGCCTCGGGCATGGATGTGTGTCATGTCCTTAGGTTAGTTAGGTTTAAGTAGTTCTAAGTTCTAGGGTACTGATGACCTCAGAAGTTAAGTCCCATAGTGCTCAGAGCCATTTGAACCATCTGAGCTGTTCTCTGTTCGCTAGACTGTCTTCAACCAGTCAATTGATCTCTTATTGTGTACCCTCGTATTTCATTCATGAATGATTATAAAGAAACCGCCTCGATTGGAAATAGAATCCCGATGTTGACCTAGGTTTCGGCGCGAATAACCACGCCTTCTTCGAAACACACTAAAACTACAAACTGCCTAAAGAGGCGTGGTCCAACATTAACACAGAACGCCCACAAGGGCAAAAGGCTTGCATAAAATGTAAAATAAATGGTACGTGTGTATGTACTTAGCTCAAACGTCAGAAGCGTGCTTCCTCATCCCAGCCAACGTTCGGTGCGTCGCGGCCTCTCAGGTTGTTCGCAGTTTTAGTGTGTTCCGAAGAAGGCGTGGTTATCCGCGCCGAAACCTAGGTCAACATCCGGTTTCCATTTTCAATCGAGGCGGATTCTTTATAATACGTGGTGCATTCAAGTTCTAAGGCCTCCGATTTTTTTTCTAATTAACTACTCACCCGAAATCGATGAAACTGGCGTTACTTCTCGATGTAATCGGCCTGCTGACGTACACATTTTTCACAACGCTGACGCCATGATTCCATTGCAGCGGCGAAGGCTTCTTTGTCTGTCTGTTTTGACCACTGGAAAATCGCTGAGGCAATAGCAGCACGGCTAGTGAATGTGCGGCCATGGAGAATGTCTTTCATTGTTGAAAAAGCCAAAAGTCACTAGGAGCCAGGTCAGGTGAGTAGGGAGCATGAGGAATCACTTCAAAGTTGTTATCACGAAGAAACTGTTGCGTAACGTTAGCTCGATGTGCGGGTGCGTTGTCTTGGTGAAACAGCACACGCGCAGCCCTTGCCGAACGTTTTTGTTGCAGTGCAGGAACGAATTTGTTCTTCAAAACATTTTCGTAGGATGCACCTGTTACCGTAGTGCCCTTTGGAACGCAATAGGTAAGGATTACGCCCTTTTCAGCACTGGCAGTTACCCGAAAGTTTTTTTGTGGCGGTGAATCTTTGTGCTTCCATTGAGCTGACTGGCGCTTTGTTTCTGGATTGAAAAATGGCATCCACGTCTCATCCATTGTCACAACTGACGAAAAGTCCCATTCGTGCTGTCGTTGTGCGTCAACATTGCTTGGCAACATGCCACACGGGCAGCCATGTGGTCGTCCGTCAGCATTCGTGGCACCCACCTGGATGACACTTTTCGCATTTTCAGGTCGTCATGCAGGATAGTGTGCACAGAACCCACAGAAGTGTCAATTCTGGAGGCGATCTGTTCAACAGTCATTCGGCGATCACCCAAAACAATTCTCTCCACTTTCTCGATCATGTCGTCAGACCGGCTTGTGTGAGCCCGAGGTTGTTTCGGTTTGTTGTCACACGATGTTCTGCCTTCATTAAACTGTCGCACCCACGAACGCACTTTCGACACATCCATAACTCCATCACCATATGTCTCCTTCAACTGTCGATGAATTTCAATTGGTTTCACACCACGGAAATTCAGAAAACGAATGATTGCACGCTGTTCAAGTAAGGAAATCGTCGCCATTTTAAGTATTTAAAACAGTTCTCATTCTCGTCGCTAGCGGTAAAATTCCATATGCCGTACGGTGCTGCCATTTCTGGGACGTATTGACAATGAACGCGGCCTCATTTTAAAACAATGCGCATGTTTCTATCTCTTTCCAGTCCGGAGAAAGAAAATCGGAGGCCTTAGAACTTGAATGCACCTCGTAATTAAATTATTCACGATTGCTGACGCGTTGCAATGTTAAAAGTTCTTTTATTCATTAGGTAGCAGTGTGGAACTGTACCAAATACCTTCCGGAAGGCAAGGAACGCGGCATATACCTGGGCGCCTGTGTCTACTGCTTTCTGGTTCTCGTGGACGAACAGGACGGGCTGGGTTTCACACGATCGTTGTTTTCGGAACTCATTATGGTTCCTATGGATATTTTCGCACACGGAAATCTCAGCGTGGGCGAGTATAAAACATGTTCCAAACTTCTGCATGGAACCGACGTCAGAGATATATCCCTATAGTTTTATGCGTCTGTACAACGACGCTTCTTGAAAATGGAAATGACCTGTCCTTTTTTTTTCAATTATCAGGAACAACACCTATGCTTCATTGCTGCTAGAAGAAGAGCAAGTTCTTCCACATACCCTATGTGTGACGGCGCATGTATGAATATCATTATCTATCAACCAGAATCGGTTTTCGTTCCATGAGTTGACAATGCGTGTATTTACTGTGGCCGACGCCTAAGTTACAGTGAATTATGTGTAATCCTATGCCACCTAGCGCCAATTGTACGGAAGAAAGTAGAGTGTCATCATGTGCCGAGAGGTTTACAATAGAGCGCTGTCAGCGACAAAATATGAACATAATGCATTCTTTTCTGTATTGTATATAAAATTTATTATTCGTTAAAATGTTTAACATTGAGAGTTTCCTATATGTAAAACAAAGAACTCAGTAATATTGCAAAAAGCACTACGTATTTGAAGAGAGAGAAATGTCTATGACCTATTTGCTGTGACTTGGTTTAGGGGACGTACCATGGGACAAAGGACTCTATGCAACCCCGTCTTTTAAAATTTTCTGTTGTTTTCTTTCATTTCTCTCTACAACGTTTAAGGTTATTTGACCAAACCACTCCCCATCATTCGGTATCTATGTATAAAAGTATGGCAGTAATTGTTGGATTACTCCATGCATTGCACTACTTTTTTAACTTTTAATTTACTATATTCAGAAAATTGATTATTTAAATGCTGACAAATTTTTACCACAGTCTTTTAACTATTCCACAGTGTTATACTCAATAAACACGTTTCTGGCCACAACACAGATACTAATATCACTGATTATGTAGGCTTTCCCGGCCTAATAAGTCTTGAAAGTCTCTTCGGGTTTGCTGCCGGATCCTAAAATCAACTTGACCCGATATTTCGGCTATCTAACTGGTCTCCATCTTCAGGAAATGCTGCTTCCGCTGATGAGTCCCACTGAGAACTGACGCCAGGCCGCAAATCGACGACCTATATAGGCCACCGTTCGGTACACGGCGCATGCGCCGCCCATCACGGTTGCCGCCCTCCAAGACAGGGAGGTGGCGCCACCCTTAGTGGAATTTTAACATTAAGAGTGTGTTCCGTCAACCTTCTAAGATCAGGGCTCTGCTCGGCTTTGTGAAAGATGATTTGGGGCTTAGGAAACCTGGTGTGTACAAAATCCCGTGTCAATGTGGGAAAGCTTACATTGGCCGTTCGATTCGCACAGTGAATGACAAGTGTGTGGAACATCGCCGTCATACGAGGCTACAACAGCCGGAAAAATCGGCAGTAGCTGAACACTGCTTAAATGAGAGACACAGTATGAAATTTGATGAAACTGTGGTAGTTGCCAACATTTCCGGTTTTTGGAACAGTGTCTATAAAGAGGCGAGCGAAATTAGGTCGGCTGATAATTTAATCAACAGAGACAATGGGTTTCCTCTTAGCAAGACGTGGAATCCTGTATTAACTCGCATCAAAACTGAACGTTCTTTGCTGCGGCCCAGAGTGCGATATATCGTTGCCAGCAGTGTTCCACTAAGGGTGGCGCCACCTCGCTGTCTTGGAGGGCAGCAACCGTGATGGGCGGCGCATGCGCCGTGTACCGAATGGTGGCCTATATAGGACGTCGATTTGCCGCCTGGCGTCTCCAGACCTATGCTCTCCCCATCAACTTCGTCCGTCTCGTTGCTTCCTTCCTCTCCCATCGTCTCTTCCATGTGACTATCCACAATTCCAACTCTCGTACTTTATATCCCTCTGCCGGCGTGCCCCAAGGGTCTGTCCTTTCCCCTCTCCTCTATCTCCTGTACACTGATGATATGCACAAACCTCCCCTCCTGTTCATCTTCTCCAGTTCGCTGATGACACCGCCTTCCTAGCCCTTTATCCTACCCTCCAACGGTCCCAACGTACCCTCCAAACCCACCTTCACAAACTCACCACTCGGTGCAACCAGTGGTTCCTCCGTGTTAATCCCTCCAAGACCTAAGTGATCATCATAGGCCACACCACCCGCTCCTTCTGCCTCCATGATTTCTACCTCACCGTTTATGGCCGTCCTATCCACCTCACTCCTACCCTCACATACCTTGGCCTCACACTCGACCGCCACCTCACCTGGACTCCCCATCTCCTTACCATCCAAACCAAAGCTCACCATCGCCTCCGCCTCCTGAAACTCCTGTCCGGCCGGACGTGGGGTCTGCATCCTTCCACCATCCTTCACACCTACAAATCCTCGATCCACCCCATCCTCTGTTATGCCAGCGTGGTTTGGCTTTCCGCCCCTCCCCGGTTCTATAAAGCCCTACAAATCATCGAACGCCATGCGCTCCGCCTCGCCTCGCCTTCCGCATCCGCCTTCCATCCCCCATGCGCATCCTCTACAACCTCATCCCCTTCCCCCATCTTCTCCTTTTCCTTGAACACATCTGCACACTATATGTTGTCCGCCGCCTTGAACCCCCTCACCCCCTGGCGCCTCCCTTCCTCCCCACCCCCAACCAGTTGCCACACCTTTACTGTTGTGTCCCACCCTCTCTCGATCTCCACACCCTTCATCTCCTTTCCCAACGCAACTTGCACCTTCCACCGTCTACCCCTCCTGGATGATGAGACATCTACCCTTCCTACCAACTCTAACCCCCCCTTCCTGCCTCCTCCTCAGGGCTCCCTCGCCTCCCCCTCCCTCCTCCGGAGCGGCTTCCCCCTCCTACTCTCCCGTCCTCTGTTGTGCTCCCCTTCAGTGTCTCTGCGCTCCCTCCTGCCCTGTCTTCCCTCTTCCTCTCCGCCCCACGTGTCTCCTGCCTCTTCGTGAACCCACTGATGCCCCTCCTCTCTTCATCCCACCGCTTCCCCTGCTGCCCCTTGCTCTCCCCTCCTTTTCCATCCTCTCTGACCTTTCCCTCGGCAGGTTCCACCTGGCAGTTTTATTCTTCGTCATGTGTGCTCCAAGTGGGTTTTAAGTGTGTTGTTCCAGAGTGTTTTTACTACTGTGGCCGACTTTTAACCTGTGCATGTCCATTCAGTGTCTTCTCTGAGTTTTGAAGAATCGCCAACTGCTTTTTAACTTTCTGGTGACTTTTTTTTTTTAGCTGTCCTCTATGAGTGTCTCTGTGTTAGTCTATTTTTTACCTCCATTTTCTCCCATTTTTCTGTTTTAAGTTCCCCTTTATCGCCTTATGTATGTATCATTTTATTCTTATTTTAACTTGTCATGTCACTCGGCTGAAGAGTGGCGGATTGTGCCGCTGACAGCCATCCCCTGCCCATGTGGGGCAGGGGAATGAAATCACAATAAAGAAAAAAAAAGCCTGGCGTTAGTTCTCAGCGGGCCTCATCAGCGGAAGCAGCATTTCCTGAAGATGACGACCAGTTGGATCGCCAAAATATCGAGTCAAGTTGATTTTAGGATCCGGCAGCAAACCCGAAGAGACTTTCAAGACTAATATTACTGTTACTGTATGCATACACAAATCTGACAAAATCCCTCCAGTGTGCAAGCAACCATAATTATGTGCAGTGAATAGGCATCTTACCAAGAAATCCTCAATTAATACCAAAGTCTCCTCCGGCGCTACTATCACGATCATGGCAGGCTGCGACCTCTCATGTCGTGAGCTTCTCTCCAACGAAGGCTGCGTCCAGCCACTTCCGACTCCACAACTGCTCCCTCGCTACTACTCGCGCTAATAATATCTCAGACTCAGAATTTGTGTACGCACAAGGCAGAATCGTAGACGTCCAACTTTCAATATTTTCTACATAGAGGAATGTCCGCCCCCCGGTAGCTGAGTGGTCAGCGCGATAGAAAGTCAATCTTTAGGGTCCGGCTTCGATTCCCGGCTGGGTCGGAGATTTTCTCCTCTCAGGGACTGGGTTTGTGTCGTCCCAGTCATCATCATTTCATCCCCTTCGACGCGCAAGTCGCCGAAGTGGCGTCAAATCCAAATCGAAAGACATGCACCCGGCGAACGGTCTACCCGAAGGGAGGCCCTACACACGAAATTTTTTTTTACATAGACGAATTTGAGACAAAGGTAAAGAGCTGCAGGTAAAACTTTAGTGCTTTCTGCCATCACATGGTATAACCCGTCCCCCCGCCCCGCCAACCAATATTACGAATCATAATATTTCCAAAGTGTATCACGAAAAAATACACTGCTGGCCATTAAAAATGCTACACCAAGAAGAAATGCAGATGATAAATGGGTATTCATTGGACAAATATATTATACTAGAACTGACATGTGATTACATTTTCACGCAATTTGGGTGCATAGGTCCTGAGAAAACAGTACCTAGAACAACCACCTCTGGCCGTAATAACGGCCTTCATACGCCTGGGCATTGAGTCAAACACAGCTTTGATGGCGTGTACAGGTACAGCTGCCCATGCAGCTTCGACACGATCCCACAGTTCATGAAGAGTAGTGACTGGCGTATTGTGATGAGCCAGTTGCTCGGCCACCATTGACCAGACGTTTTCAATTGGTGAGAGTTCTGGAGAATGTGCTGGCCAGGGCAACAGTAGAACAATTTCTGTATCCAGAAAGGACCGTACAGGACCTGCAACATGCGGTCGTGCATTATCCTGCTGAAATGTAGGGTTTTGCAGGGATCGAATGAAGGGTAGAGCCACGGGTCGTAACACATCTGAAATGTAACGTCCACTGTTCAAAGTACCGTCAATGCGAACAAGAGGTGACCGAGACGTGTAACCAATGGCACCCCATACCATCACGCCGCGTAATACGCCAGTATGGCGATGACGAACACACGCTTCCAATGTGCGTTCACCGCGATGCGACCATGATGATGCTGTAAACAGATCCTGGATTCATCCGAAAAAATGACATTTTGCCATTCGTGCACCCAGGTTCGTCGTTGAGTACACCATCGCAAGCGCTCCTGTCTGTGATGCAGCGTCAAGGGTAACTGCAGCCATGGTCTCCGAGCTGATAGTCCATGCTGCTGCAAACGTCGTCGAACTGTTCGTGCAGATGGTTGTTGTCTTGCAAACGTCCCCATCTGTTGACTCAGGGATCGAGGTGTGGCTCAACGATCCGTTACAGCCATGCAGATAAGATGCCTGTCATCTCGACTGCTAGTGATTCGAGACCGTTGGGATCCAGCACGGCGTTCCGTATTACCCTCCTGAACCCACCGATTCCATATTCTGCTAACAGTCATTGGATCTCGACCAACGCGAGCAGCAATGTCGCGATACGATAAACCGCAATCGAGATAGGCTACAATCCGACCTTTATCAAAGTCGGAAACGTATTTCACGTCCTTACCCGAGGCATCACAACAACGTTTCGCCAGGCAACGCCGGTCAACTGCTGTTTGTGTATGAGAAATAGGTTGGAAACTTTGCTCATGTCAGCACGTTGCAGGTGTCGGCACCGGCGCTAACCTTGTGTGAGTACTGTGAAAAGCTAATCATTTGCATATCACAGCATCTTCTTCCTGTTGGTTAAATTTCGCGTCTGTAGCACGTCATCTTCGTGGTGTAACAATTTTAATGGCCAGTAGTGTATTATGATTGATGTGGTGGAAGCGATCTAGTGTGGGACGGGGGTGGAGTGGGGGGGGGGTGGGGGGGGGGAGGGTATAGAAGGCCTATAAACTCAACCAACAGAATTACACAGTCGCAGAAGTATAAAGCAGTAAACTTCGAGCACTCCCTCGCACATCATTGCTTCCATGAATAAAACGGCAGTAACGTAAAGACTCCCTTTCGCACGCGCCGTATTTCTTACCGTTTCAGAGCTCACGCGTCTCCGCCTCCTTCCGGGAAAAAAACAGAAGGTCGCCACCGGCATCGTAAAATACCTCTCTTAAACCCAGCTATATTTTCCACCGCTTGTTTTCCATCTGCACGGACGATCTGCAGGGTTACTTCCAGAAAACACAAAAATATTGTCTCAATTTGTATAAGTAGTTTTTCTGCAATTCAGAACGCTATTTTTCTCAGTTCTGGACAATAGTAAACACAATAATGTGCCAGCCACGCTGACATGACGATTCTGAAAATACACCAAAAAAATAAAACGAGCGAAGGCGAACATTCTACTACAATGTTAAAAAAAATGTGGAAACATTTTGTAAGTTCCTCAGTATGTGTGTCTGTATGAAATTCAGCCGAACCTTACGGCCCACTCTATAGTATGTACGCGCAAATTGTTATTCAACTTAAACTCGTATGCAAATCTTTGACTAACCAGGTCGTAATTTGAAGTGAACTGTAACTGGTCTGAATACAACCTGTCTTTTTATTAATTGTGCAGCTGAAGTGAAATAATTATCTGACCCTCATCAAACTTCCACTTACATCGCGTCTTGACAAAATTGTTGCAAATTTCTCGAAGGCACAACAGCACACAGCAAGCCGGGAGAGGCTAAGCTAGATTTCTGTTTTTAAATAAAATATCCGAAATGTTCTAAGTTCCATACCATAAGTGCAATGTGGTAAGGCATCATGAAACTTCTCTAAACAGTGGAATGATTTTCCAAGACAACGATTTTACACTCATACTCATAAATTAAGGATAATTGCAGAATGTGGTGCCACACAACGTGACACTACACAAAACTGGCGCTAACAGCATAGGCACATAGGGAACACACACAGTCCACAGTCCACACACAGTCCACGGTATTGCCGATAAGTTGAGAAAAACGTCCCGAAACACCTGTGCTACAAAACGCCACTGCTTTCTGCGCATGTACCCCGACATAAGGATAATTGCAGAATGTGGTGCCACACAACGTGACACTACACAAAACTGGCGCTAACAGCATAGGCACATAGGGAACACACACAGTCCACAGTCCACACACAGTCCACGGTATTGCCGATAAGTTGAGAAAAACGTCCCGAAACACCTGTGCTACAAAACGCCACTGCTTTCTGCGCATGTACCCCGACATCAATATGGGATATAATCACCAAGCACACGTACACAGGCCGCACAACGGGTTGGCATACTCTGGATCAGGTGGTCGAGCAGCTGCTGGGGTATAGCCTGCCATTCTTGCACCAGTGCCTCTTGGAGCTCCTGAAGTGTCGTAGGGGTTTGAAGACGCGCAGCGATACGGCGACCGAGAGCATCCCAGACGTGCTCCATAGGGTTTAGATCTGGAGAACAGGCAGGTCACTCCATTCGCCTGATCTCTTCTGTTTCAAGGTACTCCTCCACGATGGCAGCTCGGTGGGGCCGTGCGTTATCATCCACCAGGAGGAAGGTGGGACCACTGCGCCCTGGGAAAGGCGGACATACTGGTGCAAAATGCGTCCCGATACACCTGGCCTGTTACTGCTCCTCTGTCAAAGACGTCCAGGGGTGTACGTGCACCAATCATAATCCCACCCCACACCATCAAACCACGACCTCCACACAGGTCCCTTTGAAGGACAGTAAGGGGTTGGTATCTGGTTCCTGGTTTATGCCAGATGAAAACCCGATTAGAATCACTGTTCAGACTATACCAGGGCTCGTCCGTGAACATAACCTGGGGCCACTGTTCCAATGGCCATGTACTGTGTTCTTGACACCAGGCTTTACGGGCTCACCTGTGAGCAGGGGTCAGTAGAATGCACCTTGCAAGTCTCCGGGCGAATAAACCATGTCTGTTCAGTCGTCTGTAGACTGTGTGTCTGGAGACAACAGTTCCAGTGGCTGTGGTAAGGTCCCGAGCAAGGCTACCTGCAGTACTCCGTGGCCGTCTGCGGGCACTGATGGTGAGATATCGGTCTTCTTGTGGTGTTGTAGACTGTGGGCGTCCCGTAATGTAGCGCCTGGACACGTTTCCTCTCTGCTGAAATCGTTGCCATAATCTTGAGATCACACTTTGTGGCACATGGAGGGGCCGTGCTACGACCTGCTTTGTTTGACCAGCCTCCAGTCGCCCTGATATTCTACCCCTCATAATGTCATCAATGTGTGTTCTTTGGGCCATTTTCGACACACAGCCACCATTAGCACGTCTGAAAACGTCTGCACACCTACTCGCTGCACCGCACTCTGATATGCACCAACACACCTCTACGTATGTGGACTGCTGCCAGCGCCACCGTGCGACGACTGCAGGTCAGATGCACCGCATGGTCATACCCCGAGGTGATTTAAACCCACAAACCGCCCACCAGAGCGTTGTTTCACTAAGTATCAGCATTATCCTTAATTTATGAGGACGAGTGTAGAATGAGGTACGTATTCAAAGAGACAGAGTAAATCTTCACTTGATCTTCGCACTTATACTGGTCTGAACAATACTATGCCAAACTGAACATGTTTTAAAAAGGGTATAATCTTAAGAGGGAATTTCTATAAAAACCAAACAGCTTAACCAGTTGATCTGTTAATACATGATCTTTCTCTCAGCTCTGAGCAAGTGAACCAAGTTAACTAGCTAACAATAATCATTCGGACAAAGAAACTGCGCAGTGTTGCAGTCTTACCCCAAACTTATTCTTACAGCAAATCTTGCTTCATCTAACAGACGCAATCACATGTCAACACAGCACTGTTGAACACGTCCATCACCTACCAATAGCCGGCCGGGGTGGCCGAGCGGTTCTAGGCGCTGCAGTTTGGAACCGAGCGACCGCTACGGTCACAGGTTCGAATCCTGCCTCGGCAATCGATGTGTGTGATGTCCTTAGGTTACTTAGGTTTAAGTAGTTCTAAGTTCTAGGGGATTGATGACCTCAGAAGTTAAGTCCCATTGTGCTCAGAGCCATTTGAACCATTTGAATCTACGAATATTCGACTGAGAATGTATCAGACTGCGCAGAGGCAAATTCCGTTTCACAGCAGGACCAAAGATTGTTTAACATAACTTGCTCTCTCTCTCTCTCTCTCTGATGTGCACATCAGAATGATACGCCTACCTTACAACTTCTAACAGCATCCGGTATGTTAAATCTGTTTTGATGCAGGAAGTACCTGTGGTCTAATTGCTTGCCTTGAGATCTTCGCTTTCAGTGTAGGCAACATTCGCCATTTATTGACTGAGTTATACACTCCTGGAAATGGAAAAAAGAACACATTGACACCGGTGTGTCAGACCCACCATACATGCTCCGGACACTGCGAGAGGGCTGTACAAGCAATGATCACACGCACGGCACAGCGGACACACCAGGAACCGCGGTGTTGGCCGTCGAATGGCGCTAGCTGCGCAGCATTTGTGCACCGCCGCCGTCAGTGTCAGCCAGTTTGCCGTGGCATACGGAGCTCCATCGCAGTCTTTAACACTGGTAGCATGCCTGGGACCGGACCGCAGCGACGCACGGATGCACGCCAAGACCGTAGGATCCTACGCAGTGCCGTAGGGGACCGCACCGCCACTTCCCAGCAAATTAGGGACACTGTTGCTCCTGGGGTATCGGCGAGGACCATTCGCAACCGTCTCCATGAAGCTGGGCTACGGTCCCGCACACCGTTAGGCCGTCTTCCGCTCACGCCCCAACATCGTGCAGCCCGCCTCCAGTGGTGTCGCGACAGGCGTGAATGGAGGGACGAATGGAGACGTGTCGTCTTCAGCGATGAGAGTCGCTTCTGCCTTGGTGCCAATGATGGTCGTATGCGTGTTTGGCGCCGTGCAGGTGAGCGCCACAATCAGGACTGCATACGACCGAGGCACACAGGGCCAACACCCGGCATCATGGTGTGGGGAGCGATCTCCTACACTGGCCGTACACCACTGGTGATCGTCGAGGGGACACTGAATAGTGCACGGTACATCCAAACCGTCATCGAACCCATCGTTCTACCATTCCTAGACCGGCAAGGGAACTTGCTGTTCCAACAGGACAATGCACGTCCGCATGTATCCCGTGCCACCCAACGTGCTCTAGAAGGTGTAAGTCAACTACCCTGGCCAGCAAGATCTCCAGATCTGTCCCCCATTGAGCATGTTTGGGACTGGATGAAGCGTCGTCTCACGCGGTCTGCACGTCCAGCACGAACGCTGGTCCAACTGAGGCGCCAGGTGGAAATGGCATGGCAAGCCGTTCCATAGGACTACATCCAGCATCTCTACGATCGTCTCCATGGGAGAATAGCAGCCTGCATTGCTGCGAAAGGTGGATATACACTGTACTAGTGCCGACATTGTGCATGCTCTGTTGCCTGTGTCTATGTGCCTGTGGTTCTGTCAGTGTGATCATGTGATGTATCTGACCCCAGGAATGTGTCAATAAAGTTTCCCCTTCCTGGGACAATGAATTCACGGTGTTCTTATTTCAATTTCCGGGAGTGTACATTGCAGTGTCCGCTGACCCCTCAGACGGAAGTGAGTGCCGGTATCCCAGTATTTACTAATTTGGTACGCAGATGGCAGTTCTCACTTGTGAACGTTTATGCAACGAGGCACATGCTATGTGACATCTTGAATGCAGTGCAAGTTGCAAGGATGGTCTATTTGATCCAAAAAGGGAGGATTTTCGATAGTGTTACTACAGACGGTAATGCCTCTCAGTATGGCCTTCACAGGTTCCGGACACACTACAGGGACAATAAAACTCTTCTGGGTTTGAGGCTGCATTGGCAACAATCCGACGTTTCGACGACTCTTGCAAGACACCTTCCTCAGGGTGTACTGCTAATTGACTGACAACTGTGACAACGGCCGCGGAAGCCTACTTTTGCACACTACAGGGAGTGCACAAGGCGGGTTGCATAAGGTCTCCGACGCATTACAACCACACGTCGTACGGGTAACGCCAGAATACTGCCAAGACGGTCTCAGAAGGACCACTGCAGCCGCTCTCTCCGATCAGACTATAATGCACAGTTTACGAGAAAGTACCTTAGGACCCAGAAAATTCAAATGGCTCTGAGCACTATGGGACTTCTCAGGTCATCAGTCCCATAGACTTAGAACTACTTAAACCTAACTAACCTAATGACAGCACACACATCCATGCCCGAGGCAGGATTCGAACCTGCGACGTAGCGTTCGCGCGGTTCCAGACTGTAGCACCTAGAACAGGTCGGCCACTCCGGCCGACCTTAGGACCCACACATCGAGTACCCAGCTTGACACGACAGCATCTCGCAGCCCGCCTTCACTTCTCCCTCTCCCAACGTGTAGCTTCGTCACTGGCGAAACGTTTTATTCACATACGCTTCCAGATATGCTCTGTGGCGCGGCGATGGCCGTATTCGTGTGCGGTGAGTGGTACTTTCCAAAAGTTGTCCAATAAAAGCACACATTTCTACGTTTCTGTGATGTTGCGGGGAGGCTTCAGTGCTGACAGCCATACCAATCTTGTTGTTGTCCACGGTCGCCTAATCCCAGGCAGTGAATCGAACAGATCCTGTTGGATCTTGTGGTGGCTGCTGCATGTGGCCCTGAACTCCTGCTAATGTCAAGGCCTATGTGGCGGATGTCAGCAGCGATATCTTGCGAACCATTGTAATTGAAGTAGCGGAATGGCCAGCAGTGAGTACCGACCTAAACACCATCGTGCATATGTGGGACGTGCTTGACAGGCGTGTTATAACGTGGTCACCCTTTTCACCTCAGACTCCCCAAGAACTCGTGTTGCCACTCTGTTGATTCATACGTGCGTGTCAGGCAACAACAAACGCTCATGGAGGGTACTAACGTTACTGAAAATCTCAAGATTCAAATGGCTCTAAGCACTATGGAACTTAACATCTGAGGTCATCAGTCCCCTAGAACTTAGAACTACTTAAACCTAACTAACCTAGGGACATCACACACATCCATGCCCGAGGTAGGATTCGAACCTGCGACCGTAGCAGCAGCGCGGTTCCGGACTGAAGTGCCTAGAACCGCTCGGCCACAGCAGCCGGCAATATCTCGAAGTTCAGTAAAAAGCGCCCAGGATGACAGCATGATTGTTTTCTCTTTATTTTCGACACATGTCGGACATTTAATTTCTTTTTATGTAAGCGATCTGGGATGTAATGATGTTTTGTTGTGTACTTAATTTCTGAAAGATTACACTTAGGCAACATTGTAAGGGTTTTGTTCTATACATAAACTTGTAATTCTGGTAATATCTTGGATATCACACGGAAAAGGAAAGCATCAAAAGCATCAGAGTTATAGCGGGCAATTCCCAGAGTGTTTGCGATGCGAGAGACTTAGCAGAACCTTTGCTTGTGAGAAGAGAGCGGTCTTGGAAAGAAAGAGAGGAGAAGTCAAGGGGTATCTTGCGATGGAGTAAGATGTGTTTAGGCCGTGCTGTGTGCCCGCATGATTTTCGTATATTATTTTTCATTGATGTAGGGCCCCCGTGAGCACACAGAAGTACCGCAATACGACGTGCAGTGGACTCGAATAATATCTGAAGTAGTGATGGAGAGAACTGACACCATGAATCCTGCAGGGCTGTCAATAAATCCGTAAGAGTGCCAGAGCGTGGACATTTCTTCTGAACAGCACGTTGCAAGCCACCCCAGATATGCTTAATAATGTTCATGTCTGGGGAGTTTGGTGGCCAGAAGAAGTCTTTAAACTCAGAATGTTCCTGGAGCAACTCTGTAGAAATTCTGGACGTACGGGGTGTCGCATTGTCCTGCTGGAATTGCCCAAGTCCGTCGAAATGTAAAATGGACATGAATATATGCAGGTGATCAGGCAGGATACATACGTACGTGTCACCTGTCAGAGTCGTATCCAAAAGTATGAGGGGTCCCGTATCACTCCCACTGCACGCACCACACAAATACAGAGCCTGCACCAGCCGCGCGGAGTAGCCGTGCGGTTTGAGGCGTCATGTCACGGACTGCGCGGCCCCTCCCGCCGGAGGTTTGAGTCCTCCCTCTGGCATGGGAGTGTGTGTTGCTCTTAAGTTAGTTGGAGTAGTGTGTTAGTCTAGGGACCTATGACCTAAGTAATTTTGTCCCTTAGGAATTCACACACCTTCGAACATTTTTTGAGCTTCCACCAGCTTGAACAGTCCTCTGCTGACATGCAGGGTCCATGGATTCATGAATTTGTCTCCATTCCCGTACACGTCCATCCACTCGGTACAACTTGAAACGTGGCTCGTCTGACCAGGCAACATGTATCCAGTCATCAACATTTCAATGCCGGTGTTGAGGTGCCCAGGCGAGGCTAAAGCTTTGTGTCATGCCGTCATCAAGGTTACACGAGTGAGCCCTCGTCTCCGAAAGCCCATATCGATTATGTTTCGTCGAATGGTTCGCACGCTGACACTTGTTGATGGCCCAGCATTGGAATCTGCAGCAATGTGGGGAAGAGTTGTACTTCTGTCACGTTGAATGATTCTCATCAGTCGTCGTTGGTCCCGTTCTTGCAGGATCTTTTTCCGGTCGCAGCGATGTCGGAGATTCGATGTTTTACAGAATTCCTGACATTCACGGTATACTGAAATGGTCGTATGACAAAATAGCCACTTCATCGCTACCTCGGAGATGCCGTATCCCATCTCTCGCGCGCCGACTATAACACCACGTTCAAACTCACTTAAATGTTGATAACCTGCCATAGTAGCAGCAGTAACTGATCCAAGAACTACGCCAGACACTTGTTGGCGTATACAGAAGTTGCCAACCGCAGCGCCGTATTCTGCCTGTTTACTTATCTCTGTATTTGAATGCGAATGCCTATACCAGTTTCTTTGGCGCTTCAGTATTTTTCCACAGATGTGCACAAAGAAAAAAATCATTTATGTACATAACCGTTAAGAGAGTTAAAAAGAAATAGATGCTTTCATATTCATAACTCTGACAATAGCTTCTCTATCACGCATTAAAATCTCCAATATATGAACATCGAAAACCGAAGTGCTACCACGTTCTGCATGTGTACCAATTACGTTATATCGTAGAAATGGCCCGTTTCGGGAAATCGCATTCTAGGGACGTCCATCTTTACATGGTTCATTTGCAGTAAATCACGAATACGGGGAAGTTGCAGCGCGACACTTACTAGGTTGATGATGTTGTCAGCAGCGAAAATCAAAATACCGTAGTAACGAAGTCTGTAACTGAAGTTGTATTTTGGCATCATTATTTCGCTTACTTTTCTGGGTGAGTAATTTTGTGGTCATTTGCAGTCGTTGCCGGAAGATTTGGAGTAGTTTCCTAATTGTTAATGTCTTCATTTTTAATAACTACGACTTTTTTACTTCCCTTATTATACGAAAACTGTATTTGTTTTAGGCTATGCTTAAAAGGAGAACGCTAAAGGTGGGAGGTAAAAGAGACATAGCTAGACAGACACAATTTTTGCATAAAGATAGTAAGAGGAATGTGGCCGTTCATAATGATAATGGAACTGGTTTTTTTTGAACGGTATATTTAAATGTGCACTGAAGATAATTCCACATAATTTTGACAGTTACAATTTCGGTTTCATGAATTTACAGTGCGGATTAGTAATGCAGGACATTTCACATATAACGGCACTGACATTGCATTGTCCCAAGGGAAAAGTTAAATTGTCGGCGTTAACACAAAACTTATTTCTCAACGCACTTCAAATGATCCAAGAAGTCGAGGGAAATCAAAGAACTATTTTCATAATATTCGTAGCTACAATGCATCCACTATAGTCAGTTCTGACGCTGAAATTTCAGACACAGTTTTACGTGGAGTAAAGATATACGATAATTTTTTAATCATCGGTCCCGAAAGACTTCTATGTATAGCCGTTCACCGTGTTACGTGCAGTTATATTTTGTGACATCGACCACAGGGGATACAAGTAGGAATGATTAGTTTAACACATTGACCCAAGCATGCTCACTGCACGTAACATATCTACGAGGCGGGTTACTTAGCGCTATAGGTTTGTCACAAGTTAGTGTGATAACAGAATTCATCCAAACCTTCAATTTGTCGAACTGCTATTTCGTTGAACAAAGTAAGCTATAGATATCCTTCAGTACGTTCTGCTCCTTTAATACGTCCACGCCGGGGCGAACAACCAGTGAGTGAAGTGCGACCCTCGCAATTATGCTACCAGCAATACACTAGTGTATGATATATTACCTATCAACCAGGGGCAACGAACAGTTCTGAATATACACTGTCCATTCACAATGTGACACCGGCCTGTACCCTTCCGACGATTGTTCAAGGGCTACAGACCATTTGTCGTCTGTCCAATGGAGAATAAATCGGGATTCATCTTAAGAGCCATACGCAGCAACGTTCGCTGAACGTTCGTTGAAGAGGCACTGTTGGTAACCCCTCGGTTTATCTGGGTGTGACACACACACACACACATTGGTTACGGTTACTACAAGCCACACCAAAAGTTGGGAAACGGGTCCAAATTTCTAGTAGTTTACTGTCGAGTTGAGATTTTCACAAATGCTGTATTCGTATCTTACAGAAACTAGCAGTACGGCAATAAACAGCCTTTTAAACACGCCGCTAACAGCAATCAAGTAATTTATAGCAATACAACAGTTAAATTTTTTTTTAAAAAACACAGAAGCTAGCAGTGCGGCAATAAACTACCTTTTAAAGCACGCCGACAACGCCAATCAAAGTAATTTATAGCAATACAACAATTTAAAAAAATTTTAAGAACATTAGTAAACAGGCTACTAAAGTAAATACAGAACTTTGTTAATAAAGTACGGTAAGGTAGTGAAGCTACCAACACCGCATTAAAAAAATTAAACAGGTCTCAGCAAAAACACGATTAATGGCAATAAAAGGAATTTACAAACTTGGAGGAATTTAAAAAGATTTTAAACAAAAGTGTCCTGGAATATCATTAGAACATAGCAAATATGACTGACCCGTGTAAGGCGGCCACAAATCACCCACTCAGGGATGCTCAGGCTAGACAGAATACTGACCAATTTAAATACGCCCGTAAACACAATTGCCACTCTCAGGCTGGTCACTGCACCGACTTTTAGCTAGCGAAAACTTGTAATAAGATGGCTTAACTTACTGACAGAATTAGAGCTAACCTCGTGCAAGGAAACATTATACCACACAGTCCTGAATGAGCGACCACATGATCAACCCACAAGAAGCATGAATTTACTCATAACTCACGACAGAATAGCGAAACAATTAAACTGCCAAAACTACACCTCCCATCGGGCAGTAACGAGAGGAGGAGGAAAGATCACTCACTGTCTTCAATTACACCGGTGCCAGGGACAGGAAACCCGGTCGCCGGAGGCCACAAGGCAGAAGAGACGCTGGTTACACAAAATTGTTACTTAATGATTAAACCTTCCACGAACTTAACTTGCAATCATGCTCAAACATGCGGTATACGACCTCCGATGGCAAGGATCCACACATCCGACCGTGCACAGCGTACCCAACACGCCACAGTCACGCGACAGCACGTTCTGTCACCGGAGTTCACGTCTTCTCTGCAACGTTGACTGGTAGTGACCGCTCCTTCATGTTAGGTGTCTCCCTTCAAACTCCAGTGTTGAAACAGAGGATTTGAAGAAGCTTGTTAACGTCCCACCTAGGCGAAATGAACAGCAACTACTCGTGGGGCGATTCTGTATACAACCAACACGTGGGGAGCTCTTTCGTCAACTCGACCCGCTCGTTACACACAACCGACATACATCACGTGGCGACTCGGTACAACCGACCACGCCTGCTTCGCGCTGGAGAGCCACACTGCCCTCCCGCGTCCACCACACTCTCTCTGCGCACCACGCCCCTACTTCCGCACCACCACACGAGGTTACAACCGGTCAAAGATCTCACTTCCTCCATAGCAGTTTCCCGGAAGCAAAAACGCAGATATCGATAGCAGAGGGAAAAGCCAACCAAGCAGCCACTTAATGACAGACAACATATCAAACAAAGATGTCAGGGGGAGAAAAGGAAAACCAATGCAATCTAAACACAAGGTGTAGCACGAGTCGATAAGCAGCTCAGGGTGGTTAATTGTCCGTGCACTCGTCCTGTCATCTACGGCCTGTGGTGCACCACAGATGCCTCGACGCCAGTTTAGGATAGCGCCGTATTGCCATGTACAGTATACTTTAACAATGGCGGCATGCGAACAGTTTACAAACAAAGCCGTTTCGTAAAATGATTCCAACCCTGGGCCAAAAGTTGATGATCAAGCCGTTTTGGAAATATTACGTCAACGACTGCATTGATTTCCGCGTCCATCAGACAAGCTTTATACACCCTCCACTGCTGGTGCTGCCACCTTCCGTCTGTGAGTGGTTATAGCACGTTGACGTCGAGCGTAGGCGGTGGCCACATTAAAGTGGCTGGACCGTGTAATTGTGTAAACATGAGATATCACATAATTTGCGATTGTGTGTATCCTCACCCCACGGTGAGGAACAGGAAATGCAGCGCCAGCAGATGATGGGAAGCGTGAATACATGCCACCCCACAACGAGAAACAAAATTTTCAGCGCCGACATGTTAAAAGACTGTAGTCAAATAACGTTATTACACTACTGGCCATTGAAAATTGCTACACCACGAAGATGACGTGCTACAGACGTGAAATTTAACCAACAGGAAGAAGATACTGTGATATGCAAATGATTAGCTTTTCAGAGCATTCACACAAGGTTGGCGCCGGTGCCGACACCTACAACGTGCTGACATGACGAAAGTTTCCAACCGATTTCTCATACACAAACAGCAGTTGACCGGCGTTGCCTGGTGAAACGTTGTTGTGATGCCTCGTGTAAGGAGGAGAAATGCGTACCATCAAGTTTCCGACTTTGATAAAGGTCGGATTGTAGCCTATCTCGATTACGGTTTATCGTATCGCGACATTGCTGCTCGCGTTGGTCGAGATCCAGTGACTGTTAGCGGAATTTGGAATCGGTGTGTTCAGGAGGGTAATACGGAACGCCGTGCTGGATCCCAACGGCCTCGTATCACTAGCAGTCGAGATGACAGGCATCTTATCCGCACGGATGTAACGGATCGTGCAGCCACGTCTGTCTCGGTCCCTGAGTCAACAGATGGGGATGTTTGCAAGACAACGATCAGCACGAACAGTTCGACGACGTTTGCAGCAGCATGGACTATCAGCTCGAAGACCATGACAGCGGTTACCCTTGACGCTGCATCTCATACAGGAGCGCCTGCGATGGTGTACTCAACGACGAACCTGTGTGCACGAATGGCAAAACGTGAGTTTTTCAGATGAATCCAGGTTCTGTTTACAGCGTCACGATGGTCGTATCCGTGTTTGGCGACTTCGCGGTGAACGCAAATTGGAAGCGTGTATTCATCATCGCAATACTGGCGTATCACCCGGCGTGATGGTATGGGGTGCCATTGGTTACACGTCTCGGTCACCTCTTTTCGCATTGACGGCACTTTGAACAGTGGACGTTACATTTCAGATGTGTTACGACCCGGGGCTCTATATTTCATTCGATCCCTGCGAAACCCTACATTTCAGCAGGATAATGCACTACCGCTTGTTGCAGGTCCTGTAGGGGCCTTTCTGGATACAGAAAATGTTCTACTGTTACCCTGGACAGCACATTCTCCAGATCTCTCACCAGTTGAAAACATCTGGTCAATGGTGCCCGAGCAACTGGCTCGTCACAATATGCGTCACTACTCTTGATGAGCTGTGGTATCGTATTGAAGCTGTATGGGCAGCTGTACCTGTACACGCCATCCAAGCTCTGTTTGACTTAATGCCCAGGCGTATCAAGGCCATTATTACGGGCAGAGGTGGTTGTTCTGGGTACTGATTTCTCAGGATCTATGCACCCAAATTGTGTGAAAATATAATCAGATGTTAGTTCTAGTATAATATACTTGTCCAATGAATACCCGTTTATCATCTGCATTTCTTCTTGGTGTAGCAATTTTAATGGCCAGTAGTGTATTTCTTAGGTCTCAATTTCACCGATAAGATGGCATTTATTCAGGGCGTGTTCCAGGATGCACAGTGCGTGTAATCGGAATTTAGCCGAAGGACAGGCAGCATACGGGCTTCATGTCGTTAACTGCGATATAAACCGACATCTCCGGTGCTCACAGAGTAATTTTATCCTTGATGTAATCTGCGGTACAACGACACAGCTGTTGCCTGGGATGGCGTAAGTACTTGAAAACAAATTGTCAACTAAACAAAATTTGTTGCGTAACATCTGTGTAGTTCTTGTTGCGCGTATTTCTTTTTCTACTTTTCTGTACATCGAAAAAGCAATGATGGAAATAAAAGGAAGATTCGAGAGTGGTATTAAATTTCTAGGTGAAAGGATATCTGTGATAAGATTCGTTGATGACAATGCTATCCTGAGTGAAAGTGGAGAAGAATTACAGGACCCACTGAATGCAATGGACAGTCTACGGAGTACAGAATATGGACTGAGAGTAAATCGAAGAAAGCCGAAAGACATGAGAAGTGGCAGCGAGAAAACATCAGTACTGATGGGAGCAATGAAGACACCAAAAGAAGTCTCGCACTGGCGAGAAGGGCATTCCTGGTCAAGAGAAGTGTGCCAATATCAACAGGACTGTGGCAAAACCGGAGCAGAACAGAACTGATGCATTTGAGACGTGGTGCCACAGAAAAATATTGAAAATTAGGTGGAGTGGTAAGGTAAGGAATGTGTGTAAAACACTGACAAGGAGAAGAGACAGCAGGATGACACGACATCTGTTAAGACATTAGGGAATAACTTTTATGGTACTAGAGGGAGCAGTAGAGGTAAAAGCTGTAGAGGAAGGTTGGAAGTGCTATTCTGAGATGAAGAGTTTGGCACAGGAGAGGAGCGTTCAGAAGTCTGAACGCAAAAGAGAGAGAGAGAGAGAGAGAGAGAGAGAGAGAGAGAGAGAGAGAGAGACCCACCAAAAGGCGTGACCGGAACATGTAGTGATAAATGAAATCTCAAAAGTGGTACAATTTAGGCAACTTTCCCCTATGTCAATATAAATATTGATATCATCAAAAATATTTTATTCTGACATAGTTACCAGCATTCCATTTATGTCAAAGGTTGCTTTCGGAATACTTTTGCAATAAAAGTTTTTCCTATGTCATTGTGAAATTTTATAGTCTCAGTATAGTTAGTCAATAAGCACACAGTTCTACATGCGTGCGTCTGCTCTGCGTGCGTGAGTGGAAAGAGTCGGAAATGGTTGTCAGTCGATGTGCTGCCGGGCGGTGCATTTGGCTGATTGGTAAAGCGGCAAAAACAGGCGGGCGCCAAACAGCGGGGCTCCTCTGTATTCCGGACTTCGTGCGGACAGGGGCAGTTATCGCAAACATCTCGCGGAACCGAAAGGGCCACCAGGTTTGTGTCACCAAACGTGTTGAAACATACGAACCGCGTAAAGCCGACTGCATTCTGCATGTTCTCGTTCTCATCCCGTACGTGCGTTTCAGTTGTGTGTCAAAGCTAGAGTTGTAAGACTACCGTAAGCTATCATACAGTGATCAGCCAGTACATTATGACCACCGATCTGCCATCGATATAAACCCGTCCAGGCGATAGCAGCGACAGCTGGCCAGGAATGACTGCTAGTCAGACACACGCACGGTGCGTGTAGTACACCACTGTCCATTACAATTGCTACACCAACAAGAAATGCAGATGATAAACGAGTATTCATTGGACAAATATACTATACCGGAACTGACATGTGATTACATTTTCAAGCAATTTGTGTGCTTAGGTCCTGAGAAATCAGTACCCAGAACAACCACCTCTGGCAATAATAACGGCCTTGATACACTTGGGCATTGAGTCAAACATAGCTTGGATGGCGTGTACAGGTACAGCTGCCCATGCAGCTTCAACACGATACCACAGTTCATAAAGAGTAGTCACTAGCGTCTTGTGACGAGCCAGTTGCTCGGCCACCATTGACCAGACGTTTTCAGTTGGTGAGAGATCTGGAGAATGTGCTGGCCATGGCAGCAGTAGAACATTTCCTGTATCCAGAAAGGCCCGTACAGGACCTTCAACATGGTGTCGTGCATTATCCTGCTGAAATGTAGGGTTTCGCAGGGATCGAATGAAGGGTAGAGCCACGGGTCGTAACACATCTGAAATGTAACGTCCACTGTTCAAACTGCCGTCAATGAGAACAAGAGGTGACCGAGACGTGTAACTAATGGCATCCCATACCATCACGCGGGGTGATACGCCAGTATGGCGATGACGAATACACGCTTCCAATGTGCGTTCACCGCGATGTCACCAAACACGGATGCGACCATCGTGACGCTGTAAACAGAACCTGGATTCACCCGAAAAAATGACGTTTTGCCATTCGTGCACCCGGGTTCGTCGTTGAGTACACCATCGGAGGCGCTCCTGTTTGTGATGCAGCGTCAAGGGTAACCGCAGCCACGGTCTCCAATCTGATAGTCCATGCTGCTGCAAACGTCGTCGTACTGTTCGTGCAGATGGTTGTTGTCTTGCAAACGCCCCCATCTGTTGGCTCAGGCATCGGGACGTGGCTGCACGATCCGTTACAGCCATGCGGAAAAGTTGCCTGTCATCTCGACTGCTAGTGATACGAGGCCGTTGGGATCCAGCACGGCGTTCCGTATTACCCTTCTGAACCCACCGATATCATATTCTGATAACAGTTATTGGATCTCGACCAATGCGAGCAGCAATGTCGCGATACGGTAAACCGCAATCGCGATAGGCTACAATCCGACCTTTATCGAAGTCGGAAACGTGATGGTACGCATTTCTCCTCCTTATACGAGGCATCACAACAACATTTCACCAGGCAACGCCGGTCGACTGCTGTTTGTGTGTGAGAAATCGGTTGGAAACTTTGCTCATGTCAGCACGTTGTAGGTGCCGCCAACGGCACCAGCCTTGTCTGAATGCTCTGAAAAGCTAATCATTTGTATATCACAGCATCTTATTCCTGTCGGTGAAATTTCGCATCTGTAGCACGGTAACTTCGTGGTGCAGCAATTTTAATGGCCAGTGGTGTATATCAAGTATTGATCTTAAATTCTTCTGTAGTACTGTAAATCAGTAAGACTTCATAATAGCAGATACTAGTGGAAGGTGCAATTCTCGTTAATAGTTACACTCCCAGCTGCGAGTTAACAGGTTTAGAAACGCATTTTGTCTGCTGAGCTGCGCGAGCAAGGGAGTTCAGGACTACCTTCGTGACGTACGCGCAGCGGCCTGTCTTTCTCGTGGGCCTCGGCGCTGTCGGACTTGGCTAACACCTGGATGGGTCACCCTCTTGGTCTGCAGAGCGCTGTTTGCCAATGGGGTGCACTCAGCCATTGGGAGGCTAGTTGAAGGGGTGCATCATGGGAAGTAGCGGCTCTGGTCACAAAACCTGACAGCGGCCAGAAGAGCGGTGTGCTGACCACATGCGCCTCCATATCCGCATCCAGTGACGCCTGTGGTTGAGGATGACACGGCGGTCGGTCGGTTCCGTTGTGCCTTCAAGGCATGTTCGGACGGAGTTTAGTTTATTAACCGAATCACATCAAACGACGAGCTGTTTTGAATCGTCAAGTGACTGCAGCACCCCACACCAGAAGTTGGCGAAGCACATCGACACCACAGACATTAGCGACGCCTTGCTGCAATCAGCAACCACAAATGGGAGAGGTTGAAGGAGACATGCCCTCACCCCCAGCACAGCAGCACCCTCGCACACAGATCAATGTAGAGCAAAGCACGGAAGTACTCTCTACCAGTTTGTGGTCACAACTCAAGCAGTCAACGTCATCGAGTAGAATTAAAGAGTTACTCAGGTCTCAGAGAAAACTGTGCTTTTGTAAATATTGAAAACCGTAAGAGAATAGTGTATTAATTAGTGCATCAGGTGATGCTTTAATACTAAATGACAGTTACAAATTATCAAGCACTCGTGTGGCAAATGATTATATCAAGTTAAGTAAATCTTATTTTATTATTCATGTAATAAGGTGGAGATTCTGGATGTTGTACGAGGCGTATTAGGAAAGTAAGGTCCGATTAGGCGCGAATTGGAAGCCACTGTGATAATCCGATGGAACTTTGCACAGATGTGTTGGGTAGTATGTTTAGTACGCCTGTCGATCGCTACACATCGCTCTTTTCAGTTCAGAGCGTAAAGCAGTCAGATAGAAATTCCTAAAATAACAGCGCCTCCTGCCAGGTATGTGGGTCTGATGAGAGATTTCACCTGAATCTACGCAGCCCACATAACGCAAATGTCACGCATTTCTTTCTTCAAGACAATTTTCAACCGCATTCTGTAGGGCAATGAAGACGCTCCTGCAGCGTTTTCGGTTGCAAGTGTTTGATCGCCCACAATATAGCCCTTAATTGGTTTCCTCCGTTGTTCATCTCTGCTCACGTGAACCGCTGGCTGCGAAGACAACATTTTGGCACAAACAACGAAAGGCAGACCAGCGTAGAGAACTGGCGGAAAGAACAAGTAGCTGCTTTCTGTGACGAGGCTATTGGAAAGTTTGAACAATGCAATGTCTAAGTCGGAGCGGCGACTATTTAGAGAGGTAGCTCGAAAGTGGCTAACTGTTGCGACCGAATAACAGGAGGCCTAAGGACAACGATAGGACACAGCGATGGATGAACACGGTTTCTCTACCCTTCATCAAAAAAGTAACGGATCAAATCCGCAAGATTTTAAGGAAACATAACGTTCGACCGACTTTCAGGCCAACTAAGAAAATAGGCCAAGCACTTCGTTCCGTTATTGATAAATGCCTCAAATGGTTCAAATGGCTCTAAGCACTATTGGACTGAGGTCATCAGTTCCCTAGACTTAGAACTACTCAAACCTAACTAACTTCATCACACACATCCATGCCCGAGGCAGGATTCGAACCTGCGACCGTAGCAGCCGCGTGGTTCCGGACTGAACCGCCTAGAATCGCTCAGCCACCGCGGCCGGCTATGGATAAACGTCTGCAAGTGTTGTACACAAGATTCCGTGTACATGTGGTAAGGTCTGCATTGGAACTACAAAGAGAAGTGTGAATACACGGTTGAAGGAACATAAAAGTCGTTGCCGACTAGGGAAAACAGACAAGTCAGCCGTGGCAGAACATGCTCTTAAGTCGGGTGATGACGTAGTGAAATTTTCGGAAACTGAAGTTTCAATGTGCTATGACGAACTATTATCCATAGCTGTATAGAAAATCCATCGAAATATATAAATATGGGAATAATTTTAACAGAAAAGAAGAAGCTATGAAACTCAGCGGTATATGGACAGTGGCGTTACAGAATCGATGAGAAATTTTCATCTATGACGTACTATGATCGATAGTTATATTTCATCCTTGACAAGGTTTATCTCTGCTATCACGTGAAACCCAGACCACGCCCACTTTCCACCGAATTTAGGCCGTTCTTCGACGTCCGACTCGTCAGTCGGCAAGACTCAGCACAATCAGGAGCACCTCCGAAGATGTCCAGAGTAGCTTTGGACGAAACGTCAGGGATAGAAGAGTTCCATGGACCACGGCCGTACAACCCGGAAGAATACTCTAGACCTGAAACATCCGCTCGTGATAGCCTTCATTGTATAACTGTTTAAACGGTTCAAATGGCTCCGAGCACTATGGGACTTAACATCTGAGGTCATCAGTTCCCTAGAACTTAGAACTACTCAAACCTAACTGTTCACTATGTAAATCAATGATATAATAACTCCATAAAATGCAGACCTTGTGAATTATGCCGACGACACCTTCTTCATAATCTGGGGTCCTACAAAACAGCTAGCAGTGCAAAATAATATGAAGAACACTAGCCTCATCACAGAATATATGACTAAAAATAAATTGGCATTAAATAAGGAAAAGACAATTCTAACGGAGTTCATGATAAATTACAAATCAAGACAAGTGGATACTGAGCCAGAGTTATCAATTGAAACAATTGATAAACATATTATAGTTGATGAACATCTTACATGGAAGGAGCACATCAGCTACATGTGTAATATCGTGTAATATCTACATGCTAAAACGCCTTTCTAGCATAATAGCGTCACCAGTCTTGAGAAAAATCTATTTTGGTATTATACACTCCCACCTACAATACGGTATTGAAATTTGGGGCAGGGCAACAACGGTATACACGGATAGGGCTTTTAGAGCCCAGAAGAGAGCAATTAGGATAATAGCGAATATTAGTAAACGTCAATCCTGCAGAGCATACTTCATTAAGTGTAATATACTAACAGTGTATTCACTATATGTTCTAAGGACTATACTGTTTGTAAAAGAAAATATGGAGCACAGTATAATTAATAGTGATATCCATAGTTATAATACAAGGAAGAAAGAGTATTACCACATAAAATTCAGAAATAAAAAAGCAACCGATCATAATCCATTTTATGCTGGAAGATTTTTTTACAGCAGAGTGCCAAATACCATAAAAATGTTAAAAGGAAACATATTTAAAATAAAATTAAAGCAGCTGTTAATTGCTAAATGTTTGTACTCTATCAAGGATTTTTAATGTTTTATGTACTCTATTTCTACTTCTAAACTATTATTATTCTTCATGTATGTACTGACGACTATGTCCACGACTGTAAAAGTTATTATGGACAAATAAACCATTATTATTATTATTATTATTATTATTATTATTATTATGACACAAATCCATGCCCGAGGCAGGATTCGAACCTGTGACCGTAGCAGTCACGCGGTTCCGGACTGAAGCACCTAGAACCGCTCGGCCACCGCGGCCGGCTGTGTAACTGTTGCGAATAAAAAGTTTTCATTTCGCGACGGATTGGACTTTACTTACCGAACAGCCCTCGTAGTTCAGATGAGCCATATGTCACAGCAATCAAAATAGCCACAGGTACGGCCGCACAATTGTAGTTCCTTCTGCTCATACCACCCTGCAGTCGCACGAAGCTGCTCAGGGATTCAAATAGTACGTAGAGCTACGCTTGAAAGTGTGCGCTTGTCTGTATGAATCCATCGACATCATTGCCTGCCTACTAGAGAGCTCTTAAACGTATTCGTAAACGAAGCGCAGGTCATGAGTGTGACGTGGTAGCTGGGTTTAGTAAACAAAGTGAAAAATCAGACGCCGGCCGCGGTGGCCGTGCGGTTCTAGGCGCTGCAGTCCAGAACCGCGGGACTGCTACGGTCGCAGGTTCGAATCCTTCCTCGCGCATGGATGTGTGTGATGTCCTTAGGTTACATAGGTTTAATAGGTTTAAGTAGTCCTAAGTTCTAGGGGACTGATGACCTAAGATGTTAAGTCCCATAGTGCTCAGAGCCATTTGACCCATTTTTTTTTTTTTGAAAAATCAGATGGTTGGCGCAGAACGTCAAGACCAGACGAGATCTCTTTTTCCAATCATGTGACGCAATTGAAGGGTACAGATACATATTGTTTATCTTCTTGATACGTATACTTTGAGCTCCTTCACTGAGCATCACAAGCCATATGGTTCAAATGGCTCTGAGCACTATGGGACTTAACATCTATGGTCATCAGTCCCCTAGAACTTAGAACTACTTAAACATAACTAAACTAAGGACATCACACAACACCCAGTCATCACGAGGTAGAGAAAACCCCTGACCCCACTGGGAATCGAAACTGGGAACCTGGGCGTGGGAAAAAAAATGGCTCTGGGCACTATGGGACTTAACATCTATGGTCATCAGTCCCCAGAACTTAGAACTACTTAAACCTAAGGACAGCACACAACACCCAGTCATCACGAGGCAGAGAAAATCCCTGACCCCGCCGGGAATCGAACCCGGGAACCCGGGCGTGGGAAGCGAGAACGCTACCGCACGACCACGAGCTGCGGACCCGGGCGTGGGAAGCGAGAACGCTACCGCACGACCACGAGCTGCGGACATCACAAGCCATAGACTCATTTTTTGCCTGAGAAGAAAAACGTCAGAAAGATGTGTTGTGCACCACTCAGGTCGAAAAAGAATGAAAGTGCATGTCAGTGCCGGCCGGAGTGGCCGTGCGGTTCTAGGCGCTACAGTCTGGAATCGAGCGACCGCTACGGTTGCAGGTTCGAATCCTGCCTCGGGCATGGATGTGTGTGATGTCCTTAGGTTAGTTACGTTTAAGTAGTTCTAAGTTCAAGGCGACTGATGACCTCAGATGTTAAGTCGCATAGTGCTCAGAGCCATTTGACCCTTTTTTTTTTTTGCATGGCAGTGAAAGACAGTTTTTAGGTCTCCCATACCCAACAATCATACTAGCTGATATGTAATAAATCTGATTTCAGACCAATTAGCAATGTATTTAAATACGAATCCTTAAAAAAAATTCTTCCTTTCGGCAACCGAAACCCTTCTTTACGAACCGACAGCCTTCTAGCGCCAGATACCTACGTAACCTCATGCCCGTTGGTTACGTCCTGGAACAATGCTGGTGGGACCCGACAATGGACTCGCCACCTAAAAAAGGCGCGTGGCGTATCGGAGGATCCAGAATGTCACACTCATCGTCTAGGCGCGCTAACCAAAGAGAACCACACACACTATTCTTACAACCTTCCCCTATTCCCCTTCCCTTCCTTGATGATTTGATAGTTCAGATGTCAGAAGAAGGGCTTATCATATCCAGTAGGACTACTGCTAGTAACGTACCGTGGCGTTCAAAGCCAGCTTCGGGTTGGGGACGGCGGTAGTTTGGTGGCAGTGAAGGCAGAGAGGAGAGAAAACGTATTTTCGGAAGCGGAGCTGGAAAGTACACAAATGTAGAAGGCAGCCTCTAGCGGTCGCCAAAACATCTCCACCTGGTTGCGAGCTCTGCTGCGGAAGGCAGGAATAATTTCTCTCGGAGTGACGTGTGTTTGGACTGCGAGCCCTCCCGGGCAGTGGAACGCGCAGAAAGCGAGGCAGTGTGCTGTGCACAGTGGGAGATTGAGTCGGAGGCCTGTGGGCGGACTAGTAGAGTGAGAGAGAAAGAGGGATGGAAGGAGAGAGCGAGAGAGAGAGAGAGGGGGGGGGAGGGACGGGGTGGGAGAGAGTAGGGGGTGAGCTGAGCTCTGCGGCAGCACGGGCAATTTTTCCTCGTTGTTTACAACGGCGCTGCCCAGCCGGTGTAAACACGCCATTAACGCTGGGCAGACCGCCCGCTCAAGATCCACAGCTCTTTATTTTTTTTTTTCTTTTTTAGTACGCCATACTCTGGCCACACTCTCCCCTGCCCCAGTGACAGAGTGTATCTGTGCCTCTAATATAGGTTACCAGACTGTCTCCAATGTTTACACTGCACCGCTCGAAATTTGTCAGTACCAGGTTACCTAATTTATAGTTGTGTATGTCCTCATCATGCTAACGGAAGTATGAATATGAGACGAACTTCAGGGAACAGTGGACTATGCCTGGGGTGGGGGACTGGGTGGGGTGTAGAGGGTGGAGCGGTGTGTGAGAATAAAGTTAACTTGGCTTTGTGACTATCTTTGCGACGCAAATGCTTTCGTAATGGGGGCTGGGTGGGGTGTAGGGGGTAGTGGTGGGGGGGGGGGGGGGTGAGAATAAAGTTAATTTGGCTTTGTGACTATCTTTACTACGGAAATACTTTCGTAATCTAGAGCTATATCTATACTCCGATGTCCACTGTGAAGCGCATTGAAGACCGTACGTCCCATTGTACTTATTATTAGGGCTTCTTACAAATGAAAAAAAGTTCAAATGTGTGTGAAATCTTATGAGACTTAACTGCTAAGGTCATCAGTCCCTAAGCTTACACACTACTTCACCTAAATTATCCTAAGGACAAACACACACACACACCCATGCCCGACGGAGGACTCGAACCTCCGCCGGGACCAGCCGCACAGTCCATGACTGCAGCGCCTAAGACCGCTCGGCTAATCCCGCGCTTTTGTACTGGGATACACTTCCGCTGAAGGCCACGGTCTACATCTACATCTACATGGATACCCTGCAAATCGTATTTAAGTGCCTGGCAGATGGTTTATCGACCACCTTCACAATTCTCTATTACACCAATCTTTTATAGCGCGCGGAAAGAACGAACACTTACATCTTTCCGTACGAGCTCTGATTTTCCTTATTTTATCGTGGTGATCGTTTCTCCCAATTTAGGTCGGTGTCAACAAAATACTTTCGAATTCGCAGGAGAAAGTTGGTGATTGGAATTTCGTGAGAAGGTTCTGTCGCAACGAAAAACGCCTTTCTTTTAATGACGTCCAGCCCAAATCCTGTATCATTTCTGTGACACTCTCTCCCATATTTTGCGATAATACAAAACGTGCTGCCCTTCTTCGAACTTTTTCTATGTACTTCGTCAGTCCTATCTGGTAAGGATCCCACACCGCGCAGCAGTATTCTAAAAGAGGACGGACAAGCGTAGTGTAGACGGTCTCCTTAGTGCATCTGTTACAATTTCTAAGTGTCCTGCGCTTAAAACACAGTCTTTGGTCAGACTTCCCCACAACATTTTCTATGTGTTCCTTCCAATTTAAGTTGTTCGTAATTGTAATACCTAGGTATGTAGTTGAAGTTACGGCTTTTATATTAGACTGATTTGTCGTGTAACCGAAGTTTAACGAATTCCTTTTAGCACCCATGTGGATGACCTCACACTTTTCATTATTTAAAGTCAACTGCCAATTTTCGCACCATTCAGATATCTTTACTAAATCGGTTTGCAATTTGTTTTGATCTTCTGGTGACTTTATTAGTCGATAAACGACAGTGTCACCTGCAAACATCTGCTCAGATTGTCTCCCAAATAGTTTATATAGATAAGGAACAGCAAAGGGCCTATAACACTACCTGGGGGAATGCCAGAAATCACTTATGTTTTACTTGATGACTTTCCGTCAATTACTACGAACTGTGACCTCTCTGACACGAAATCACAAATCTAGCCACATAACTGAGACGATATTCCGTAAGCACGCAATTTCACTACGAGCCGCTTGTGTGGTACAGTGTCAAAAACCTTCCGGAAATCCAGAAATACGGAATCGATCTGAAATAACTTGTCAACAGCACTCAACACTTGGTGTGAATAAAGAGCTAGTTGTGTTTCACAGGAACATTTTCTAAACCCATGTTGACTGTGCGTCAATAGACAGTTTTCTTCAGGTTATTCATAATCTTTGAAGACAATATATGTTCCAAAATCCAGTCTTTGGGTACGGATCTTTCGTCGAGCGAACGGTTGTATATATATGATTGTTAAGTATGGAGCTAATGCATCAGCATATTCCGAGAGGAACCTAATTGGTATACAGTGTGGACCAGAAGACTTGCTTTTATTAAGTGATTTGAGTTACTTCACTACTCCGAGGATATTTACTTCCACGTTACTCATGTTGATAGCTGTTATCGATTCGAATTGTGGAATATTTACTTCGTCTTATTTTGTGCAGGCATTTCGGAAGGCTGTGTTTAGTAACTCCGCTTTGGCAGCACTGTTTTCGATAGTATCTCCATTGCTATCGTGCAGAGTTATACAAGAGAAACGTGTTTGAAAGTAATGTTTGTAGTTTTCCTTGAATAATTCGAGAACTATGGCATCTAGTGAAAACGTTTTGGCTGAAGACCACGATTTTTGAGTTATTCCAGAGAAACGTGTTTGAAGGTCAATTTCGTACGTTGGTCTTGAATAATTCAGGAAGTATGGCCTCTAGTGAAACTGTATTCCAGTACAAAATTTAACTTCATTAAATTTACTACAACAGGGTATTATTCAAAATTTATGTAGGACTAACAGTTTGTGGATAGCGAGTGAGAAGATTTGAAAAATCTTGTGCGTGGTACTTGGAGGCGTTGCGGGTTGCATAAAACTAATCGGTAGGGACAGCTCCTTTATTACTAGTAATCGTGTGGTGCCTGTTCTTTCTGAGATGTCCGTAAGAACAGACTTCACACATGTAATATTAATGTATGCATGCTAAATGCGAACAACGCTGAGCGGACTTATTCCAGAGGCACTCGCAGGTTCTTGGCAGCTAACACGAAGTTTACAAGCAACAGTCGCCAAAAGATCTATTTCGCTCGCTCTTCTCGTTGGAGACTTATTGCTTTCCCTGTGCGTAGTATTCCAGTGTCCTCCCAACAACAATTCTTTCCGCACTGGGTGGACTGTTTTTGTTGTTGGACACGACAACCTCTCGCGATACCTATGTTCGCACAACTCTACTATTCTCTTCACATACTTTACCGAGTATAACACACACTTTGTTCTTCTAGAAATTGCCTCCAAAAGTCAGGTGTTCCTTGTAATCGAAATTAATATAAAAATGTGCAGTGTTCAATTTAAAATTCCTGCCAGCCTTAAAAAGCTATATGTTCGATGCCGCGGGAAATCTATCGCTATCTGGCAACACTGGTTTGAACTGGCAGCAGCACTGCACCGATGCGACGAACATGAGTAGAGGGGTTCCACAAGCTTGCTTATATTGTCTTCCCCTCGCCCCTCCATCATAAAACGAGTAAAACGAGAACATTGTCTAGCGTATGATGATGCGTCACTGCAGTCTACGATGCCAGTGAAATTGAACTGAAAGTGATTTGTGTTATCGGCAAGAGTACAATATTTTTGTTAGTAGCTAGTTTCGTAATGGAATAACATAAAATGTATTATATGATGCGGGCTGTAAATTTAAAGCAATAGCATGTGCACAAGAACATGGAAACAGAGCAGTCGAGCAGTACTTTCGGACCTCCACTTTTGTGGGCTAGCATAGAACAACTGAAAAAAAGGAGGAAGACTCAATGCGCAAATGGAGGACTGAATGCAAAATGACCAAAATTAGAAGATGACGTATTGAAACGGATTCGGCGACACTGCCAAAATGACAATGGAATAAATACGAAAACCATTCAAATACATACTTGTAAGTTGGCGCTAGAGTGGAACTTAATGGATTTCAAGGGTGTTGTTGATTGGTGCTACAGCTTTATGAACGGTCGTGGACTTAGCATGTGAGCCAAATGCAAAATATCTCAGAGAAGCCAAAAGACTCTGAAGAGAAAATATTATCTTTCCATCTCTTTATTACTCAACACCGAAAGAAAATCAGAGTGGAACCAAGCTAAATAGCGAATATGGATGGAACTCCTCTAATATTTGATGTGCCGAGTAACAGAATTGCCATGAAAGGTGCTAAAACTTTAACTATAAAAACAAGACGATGCTGATGGCGCTAAACCTAATCCAGAGATCATTTTCAAGCACAAAACAATGCCAAAATCTTCCGAAATACCACCAAATGGTGACTGTTCGCTTACATGACAAGGGTTGGATGGACGGGGCTTTTATGAAATTATGGTTTAAAAGCGAAGAGAAAGAAAGGTGCTTTATCGAAGAAGAGTTCTCTTCTTGTGCTAGATCAGTTTAATTGTCATTTGAAAAATTCTGTGAAAGAGAAAACGAGACAGGGAAATACAGAGCTTGTTGTTATTCCGGGAGGACTTACTTAACAACTGTAACTTATTGATGTCTCGGTAAGTAAATTATTTACAGTGTATATGAGAGAGGAATAGGACAACTGTATGATGGATGAAACCCAATATGAATTCGTGCCGAAGGGAGATTTAAAACGATCTACAATCAAGCACGTGTGTCAGTGGTCTAGAATGAGAGAAGACATTATTGTTAAGTCTTTCAAGAAGGGCAGCAGTTGTAACGCTCTTGACGGTAGTAAGGGGATCTTATATATGAAGAGCACAACGATGACGACGAAGAAGTACAAGAAGAAGAAGTAGAAGAAAAAGAATAAGAAGAAAGTTTAGGCGATGGTTTTGAGGAATTTTGAAGGTCAATTCGGTTTCGGTTTTATAAACTAAATTTTTTTTTAATCTGGCTTTGCAGTCTAATAATGAAAATGGTAAAAATGTTATTCTAACAAAAAATGCTTAAAAATTAAGGTACTTCTTATAGCCCGAATCGTCTTATGGTTCGTAAAATACGGTACTTCTGCGTTCACCGTAGAGAAGCACCATATCTAGTTTGTCTTGGTTGGTGGAAGACTTTTTTTCCAAACTAAGCAACACTCGACACACATGAATGACGCAGACAGAATGACACTGACATTCGCTTTGCGCCTTTTGTGTACTGTTCTCGCGGCAGTGCATAGGTCTATGTTTTCCTCCCTATCCGTCGTGACGTACTTTGTTATTGTTGTAAAAATCACGAACTTCACACAAGACAGCAACCGATTTCATATGTAAAACTGACAAATTCTCAGCTAGAAATACCGTTATTAGTTAAAAATTAGTAATCGTTCATCTCTTCTACAACTATCGTACTAGAAACAGAAATTGCAATAGTTTCATCGGCAGAAGCGAAGTTGGCAGCGATATATCTGTACTTAATGTGGCTATGAGAAGTACACGTTACGACAACTTTTTCACAGTTCATTTGGATGAAAATGACATTACGGTATCTTAAACGGTTCTGGAAACATTTCAGGTGCAAAGCTTTGCTGATTTAGCGCTTTATTTCCTATGTTTGATGCCCCAGAATTGATAATGGATCTCTGCCGAAACACAACACACAATGATAAGTAAAATTACTCTGACGATCCAGACAAGTGAAGTTAACACAAGGGTAAGTCAATTATTATCCGCACTTTAGTTATATTTTTGTTAATTTTGGTAGTACTGTCGTTTTACGTTTTGATGCATGCTTTGTTTATTTGTTGTTTTATCTTTGCAATTTTCAAGCTGTTAGTTTCGTTATCGCTGCCGTATTGTTAATCATGGCTGCTCCGCTGTCTATTTGCACCAAAGAAGAGCAACGTTCAGTTATTCGTTTTTTGTGGTCGGGGCCGAAATTCATCGAAGACTTTCGGTACAGTACGGGAACAGTGTTTTGTCACTACGAAGTGTCTACGAATGGATTGAAAAATTCCGAAATGGTCGCACAAGTGTTACGCACGACGAAGGAGCCGAACAACCGTTTACTGCCACAAATGAAGAAACCATTGAGCGTTCACGTGAAATGATTCTCTTAGACAGACGCTTAACTATTGACGAAGTGGCACATCGCCTGCAAATTAGTCACGGTTCTGCCTACGAAATCATCCACAACAGACTTGGGTTTGATAAAGTTTGTGCAAGATGGGTCCCAGAACAGCTCACACAGTTGCATAAACAAAAGCGCCTGGCCCTCTGCAAAAAACATTTGGATCGCTATGGTAACGAAGGGGACAACTTCTTAGACAAGATCATTACTGGTGACCAAACATGAATCCATCGTTACGAGCCGGAGAGTAAACAGCAGAGTATGGAATAGAAACATCCAACTTCGCCGTGCAAGAAAAAGCTCAAGACCCAACAGTCCGCAGGAAAACTGATGCTTATGGTTTTTTGGGACGCACAATGTCCAGTACTGGAACATTGTGGGCAAAGGGGCACAACAATAAACTGCGTAAGTTACAGTGAGATGCTTACTGCCAGGCTAAAGCCTGCAATTTGAAGCCAACGCCGAGGATTGCTGTCAAAAGGTGTTGTGATTTTGGACGACAATGCCCGTCCGCATACTGCTGCCCACACTGCCGAAACGCTCCAGAAACTCAAATTTGAAGTACTGAATCATCCTCCGTATAGTCCCGATCTTGCCCCTTCTGACTATGACTTGTTTGGTCCACTCTAACAGGCATTACGGGGCCGTCGATTTCCCTCGGACGAAGCAGTGAAAGAAGCGGCGCATTCCTGGTTCGCAGCTCTACCGAGAACCTTCATTTATGAGGTCATCAAGAAGCTTGTACAACGGTGGACAAAGTGCGTTGAAACGCAAGGAGACTATGTCGATAAATGATGTTCTTGTAAGTTTCCTATCTGATTACAATAAAATTTTATAACCACTTTGCGGATGATAATTGTCTTATCCTCGTATGTCTGCCTTAAGAAACTAAAGAAGCCAACAGAAAAGCAAAAAATATCCACAGGTGCCAAAAAGAGAGGTATATTAATGGCCTTCCTTCCACCGTTCACCTACATCTACCCTCCACAATCGACCGTGGGGTGCGTGGTGAAGGGCACCCTGTACCACTGCTAGACATCCTGTTGCACTCTCAAATAAACCGAGGGAAAAATGTCGCAAATTTCTCATGCCTTCGTGGTCCCTACGCGAAACGTACGTTGGCGGCAGTTCCTCGTTCTGCAGTCAGCTGCAGATGCCGGAGCTCTAAGTTTTCTCAATAATATTTCTTGGAAAGAAAGTCGCGTTCAATCCACGGGATCCGTATTTCAGTTCCCGAAGTGTCTCCATAATACTTATGTGTTGTTAGAACCTGCCGTCAACAAATCTGAATTTCTTAGATGTCTTCCTTCAGTCCGACCTGGTGCCGATGCCAAGCACTCGAGCAGTACTCAAGAATAGGTTGCACTAGTGTCCTATATACGATCTCCTATACAGATGAGCCACACGTTCATAAAATTCTCCCAATAGAGCAAAGCCGACCATTCGCGTCCCTGCTACGATCCTGAAATGCTTGTTCCACTTCATATTGCTAGATATGGATAATTAGCCGATGAGACTATGTCAATCGGTAAACTACTAACGCTGCATTCGAACATTACGGGCTTGTTATTCCTACTCATCTACATTACATGAAAATATTAACCTATTTATATCTCAAATGCAGCTAAGCGACTAAGAGTTATAACACATTATCTTCCGCAGAGTACAATGTCATATTTGCTTATTGTGACAATAGCCTTTACGTACAGAAAAGTAATTCATATTTCCAAATGGCTAAAACAGTCACCCACATTCTGCCACAGGGCGCCTATGAAGTCCTTTCGAACGACAAAGAAAAATTGATTTTCAGTATTTCATGTAATTATTGGCCGAATTCAAAAATTTTAAATGCTGTTATAATCGGCTCGCCGGCCGAAGTGGCCGTGCGGTTCTAGGCGCTGCAGTCTGGAACCGCGTGACTGCTACGGTCGGAGGTTCGAATCCTGCCTCGGGCATGGATGTGTGTGATGTCCTTAGGTTAGTTCGGTTTAACTAGTTCTAAGTTCTAGGGGAATAATGACCTCACAAGTTGAGTCCCATAGTGCTCAGAGCCATTTGAACCATTTTTATAATCGGCTCATTAAAAGGTATATTCCTAAGTGAAAGGTTTAACATAATAAGTCAAGTATTGAAGTTTGAAGAATCTTGGGCCAGCGTCACTCATGGTACGGAAATGAAACAAATTACAAATGGTTCAAATGGCTCTGAGCACTATGGGATTTAACATCTGAGGTCATCAGTCCCCTAGAACTTAGAACTACTTAAACCTAACTAACCTACGGATATCACACACATCCATGCCCGAGGCAGGATTCGAACCTGCGACCGTAGCAGCAGCGCGGTTCCGGACTGTAGCGCCTAGCACCGCTCGGCCACAGCGGCTGGCGATACAGATTACATTCATAAATATTCGAGAATGACAACATTTAGCGACTTCCAACAAACTTTGCACGGAATTTCAAACCTTTTTGAAACTTTTCCTCGTTGGCTCTTACAACAAAATGATGAACGGGAAAAGGTTTACATGTAATTACATCTTTGCCGTTCATGAAGTAAAAGTTCTGCGGCAGGCGTAGAGAGGTAATTGTTACTTCTTTACCATTAACTATATTCGCAAAACATTTTGCTGACGGTCTCCGCACATACCACAGAATGTGCCTGCAAAATTACTCGTATATCACTGCAAAACACAGAATTCAGGAGCTGTGACATTTTCAGCACTGAGATACGTTAAAACATAGGTTTTCTTCAAGTTTTAGTTTTGGTCTTCTCATTAGTCTACGGACGAATAAACCGACATTAATAAAACCAACAAACTAGGAATTTAATAAAAATCAACATAATTAGGAATTTAATAAAAAGATACCATAGCGAATCCTGGAAAAAATAAATATGTGTTGTTGAACATGACATTGACAGAAGACAGAATATAGCGTTATACTTATGAAGCATATCAATAAAACAGAGAAAGATACTCCAAACATTAATAGCAGAAAATCAATGGATACAGTATTACAGAAATTTATGGTATGGTGAAGATAATGAAGAAAATTATTCTATAAAATCTGATTGTAGCTCTGTAGATGAAAGAGGCATAAAAGAATTAAATGCAGCCTTAAATGTACCAAAAAGTACAGAAAAGCTAATGGCTTAAATGGCGTTAACGCAGAGTTAATCAAATATGGAGGAATCACTTTAGAATTTTCCCTCTTGAGTTTTTCAAATATGTGCTGGAAGGACTTTTCCGTACCTAAAGAATGAACGTAGCTAAATATATTTCTGTATTTAAGAAACGCGATAGGAAAGACACCTGAAACTATAAAGGGATAAGACTACTAAATGCAGGATATAAAACTTATGGGAAAATACTGAATTAGAGATTGCAAACTACCATTGATGCAATAATCTCAGAAGAGCAATCACGCTTCAGAAAGGGACGTTCGTGTACTGATAAAATATTTAAAGTAAGACAAACTATTGAAAAACGTCGGGAATTTGGTATAGAAACACATTTACCGATTATGAGAAATGGTTTTTTAAAGTGAAAACACCCCTTTGGTGGAAAAAGTTGGAGATAAAACATTTTCCTAAACACCTTCTTAATGCCTTGAAGAGTCTATATGTAAATACAAATACAGTTATAAGTTCAGATTCGAAAATGTCAGATGAAATTTTAATAAATCAGAATGTTCGACAAAGGTGCAGTATCTCAGCCTAATTATTTAATTTATATATTGACGGCCTAGTTATGGACTGGAAAACTGAAAAACAGTTAGGAATTAAAATAGGATCTACCGTACGGTGAAATACTTTGTTCTATGCCGGTGCCAGATAAAGAAATGGAAATGAGCGTATGGCATCTTTGGCCAGAAGGCCCCTATTCGCGGAAGTTAGGCCGCCAAGTGCAAGTCTTATTTCATTCGACGCCACATTGGGCGACTTGGGCGCCGGTGATGAAGATGAAATGATGATGAGGACAACACAACACCCTGTCCAGGAGCGGAGAAAATCTCCGCCGCAGCTCGGAATCGAACCCAGGGCCGCTTGCATGGGAGGCGAGCACGTTACCACCCAGCTAAGTGTGCAGACGGTGACCAGACAATTATGCAGTAAACATAAGATAATTTTCAAAGAGCAGTACATAAATTGAGGCAAAACGCTATGTATTATAACTTAACTATATCTGCAAATAAGCAGAAGATAATGGCTCTCAAAGGAAACAAAGTCATGTGGAAAAACATCATAAATGAGAAAACTTTAGAACACGTGCCCCACATCTATTAACTAGCGCGTGATACTATATTTAACTATAAAAAAGTCATTGAGGAGAAGGTTAATAAAATCAAGATATCTGCAGAACAATTGAAAGAACTCTGGGAAGAGAAACAAAAAAAGAAACACATACGAAACTCTATAAAGTTATGGTTGTATTTACTCTTTTATATGGTACTGAAACATGGACAGTAAGATAAAACATCACATATATAGGCAGCAGAGAAGAAGTTCTTGAGATACGAAAGAGGCTGTAATAAAATGGATAAAATACGGGATGAAATGAAAAGATCAGATTTAAAAAGTTTTGCATGTATAGACAAGACAGAAGAGAATAGAGTGAAATGAATGGATTTCGTCGATAGAATGATAGAAAGTAGTTTGCCAAAAAAAGATAATGAATTATCAGCTGACTGGAAAGGAAGAACTAGGTACACCTCTTAAGGAGTGGATAGATGGATGAAAGAGACCGGAACAGAAGACTGCAACACCTAACTCTTGGGAGGAGATGATGATTACAATTAGGGCTTTGTGTCCTCAACCATGAAAGTTTTACATTCTTCACGTCCAATATTTAACACATTAACTTACTGGTTATGAGACGTTTGAAAGTGTTTTATATATAGGTGTTGTGTTCTTTGAATACTCAAGGGTATGTCTGGGGGGGGGGGTGGAGGGGGGGAGAGCGTTCGTGGTTAACCCACATTGGCCAGAAACAGGAGCTCGTTTAATCAAAAGCGTCGTAGCCTCGCAGAGCTACGCGCCGTGTGGAAGCATCCGGGCAGCAGCGGCGGTAAAGATCCGTGCTTGCGTCGAGCGTAATCCGATCCTCGGCTGTCGAGTCCCCCACCTCTAATCCGGATTACGGCGACGAGTGCGGGGCACAATTTGAGCCGGAGGCCGTCTGAAACACGACGCCCGCCCTCTGTGCGCAAAGGTCGCGAGGGGAAGCACTCGTGACGTCATTGGTATTTCGCGCACGCCACGTAAGAAGGGAATCGTGTAGGGGTTGGGGGAGGGTTACTTTCGATAGTCAGTTGACGTACCCATCGCAACAGCAACCAGTTGGTGAGCGTGTTCAGTCTAATACGAGAGCCCTAGAGGCTGAAGAATCAGTAAAGATCAACAGCATGAGGATGCAGAAAGCAATGGAACCCACTGCATTAAAGACACGTAAAGTGTATCAACAGGAGACATGGCCTGTAATTGGAAAAGTGTCACTGGTAAAAGATTGTAGAGCAATTCCCCATTCGGATCTCCCGGGGGAGACTGCAAAGTGGAAGGTGACCATGAGAAGAAGATTGAATAACCCATGGAAGGATAATGTTCTACGAGTCGTGGCGTGCAATATCAGAAGCTTTAACGTCACAGGGGAGCTAGAAAATCTTAAAAGGGAAGTTCAAAGGCTGAATTTAGATATAGTGTGGGTCAGTGAAATGAAACGGAAAGAAGACAAGGATTTCTGGTGAGTATAGGATGTAGAGGCTTATCTCACTAGGGGTAAGATAGATACTGCCTACAGGAAAATTAAAGAGACCTTTGGAGATAAGAGAACCACTTGTATGAACATCAAGAGCTCAGATGGAAACCCAGTTCTACGCAAAGAAGGGAAAGCAGAAAGGTGGAAGGAGTATATAGAGGGTCTATACAAGGGCGATGTACTTGAGGACAATATTATGGAAGAGAATGTAGATGAAGATGAAATGGGAGATACGATACTGCGTGAAGAGTTTGACAGAGCACTGAAAGACCTGAGTCGAAACAAGGCCCTAGGAGTAGACAACATTCCATTCGAACTACTGATGGCTTTGGGAGAGCCAGTCCTGACAAAACTCTACCATCTGGTGAGCAAGATGTATGAAACAGGCGAAATACCCGCAGACTTCAAGAAGAATATAATAATTCCCATCCCAAAGAAAGCAGGTGTTGACAGATGTGAGAATTACCGAACAATCAGTTTAATAAGCCACAGCTGCAAAATACTAACACGAATTCTTTACAGACGAATGGAAAAACTAGTAGAAGCCGACCTCGGGGAAGATCAGTTTGGATTCCGTAGAAATACTGGAACACGTGAGGCAATACTGACCTTACGACTTATCTTAGAAGAAAGATTAAGGAAAGGCAAACCTACGTTCCTAGCATTTGTAGACTTAGAGAAAGCTTTTGACAATGTTAACTGGAATATTCTCTTTCAAATTCTAAAGGTGGCAGGGGTAAAATACAGGGAGCGAAAGGCTATTTACAATTTGTACAGAAACCAGATCGCAGTTATAAGAGTCGAGGGACATGAAAGAGAAGCAGTGGTTGGGAAGGGAGTAAGACAGGGTTGTAGCCTCTCCCCGATGTTATTCAATCTGTATATTGAGCAAGCAATAAAGGAAACAAAAGAAGAATTCGGAGTAGGTATTAGAATCCATGGAGAAGAAATAAAAACTTTGAGGTTCGCCGATGACATTTTAATTCTGTCAGAGACAACAAAGGACTTGGAAGAGCAGTTGAACGGAATGGATGGTGTCTTGAAGGGAGGATATAAGATGAACATCAACAAAAGCACAACGAGGATAATGGAATGTAGTGGAATTAAGTCGGATGATGTTGAGGGTATTAGATTAGGAAATGAGACACTTAAAGTAGTAAATGAGTTTTGCTATTTGGGGAGCAAAGTAACTGATGATGGTCGAAGTAGAGAGGATATAAAATGTAGACTGGCAATGGCAAGGAAGTCATTTCTGAAAGTATTTGTATGGAGTGTAGCGATGTATGGAAGTGAAACATGGACGGTAAATAGTTTGGACAAGAAGAGAATAGAAGCTTTCGAAATGTGGTGCTACAGAAGAATGCTGAAGATTAGATGGGTAGATCACATAACTAATGAGGAGGTACTGAATAGGATTGGGGAAAAGAGGAGTTTGTGGCACAACTTGACCAGAAGAAGGGATCGGTTGGTAGGACATGTTCTGAGGCATCAACGGATCACCAATTTAGTATTGGAGGGCAGCGTGGAGGGTGAAAATCGTAGGGGGAGACCAAGAGATGAATACACTAAGCAGATTCAGAAGGATGTAGGTTGCATTAGGTACTGGGAGATGAAGAAGCTTGCACAGGATAGAGTAGCATGGAGAGCTGCATCAAACCAGTCTCAGGACTGAAGACCACAACAACAACAACATAGGGTAATATGAACAGCATCAGAAAATGCTATAACGGTAGTAGGAATCGTTATGAATAGGAAGGTAGGGCGGCGAGTGAGTTGCTCTGAACAGTTCAGTGATAGTGTTGTTCTTATCAGAATCGACAGCAAACCCACACCGACAACTATAGTTGAGATACACTGCCGACGTTGCAAGCCAAAGATGAAGAGATAGAGACAGTATATGAGGATATTGAAAGGGTAATGCAGTACGTAAAGGGAAAAGAAAATCTAACAGTCATAGAAGAGTGGAATGAGGTTATAGGGGAAGGAGTAGACGAAGGGCTACGGAAGAATATGGATTTGGTACTAATAATGAGAGAGGAGAAAGACTGTAACTTCTACAATAAATTTCAACTACTAATAGGAAATAGCCTGTTCAAGAATCGCAAAAGGCGGAGGTATACTTGGAAAAGGCCGGTAGATACGGGAAGGTTTCGGTTATATTAGATCATGGTCAGCAGAGATCCCGAAATCAAATACTGAATTGTAAAGCATACCCAGGAGTCGACGTAGACTCATATCATAGTTCAGTAGTGATAAACGGTAGGCCGAAGCTTAAAAGATTAGTCAGGAAGAATTAGGGTCCAAAGAAAAGTGATTCGGAAGTTCTAAGGAGTCGTGAGATATACGTGAAGTTCTCTAAGGCTGTAGATAGAGCAACAAAAAAATTATTCAAATGGCTCTGAGTACTATGGGACTTAACATCTGTGGTCATCAGTCCCCTAGAACGTAGAACTACTTAAACCTAAGCCAAGGGTACCGACCGGCGGCCGGTCGGTAGCCTTGGGCTGTCTGTCCTGTTCGGGTGGAGTTTACTTTTCTATGTGGGACATAATTGGAGATGTCTTGGATTAAAAAATTACAATACGTCCTCTTCAGTTTCACTAATCAGGACCTCACTTTATAATAATTTTTCTTTAAATCCATTGCGTATAATTTTCACAGTAAAGTAACTGAATCGGTGCTTCTGTGTCTTTAGACATACTGAGGTACACACATGCCTGTCCACCACAGAGACATATTCAAGCCATCACAAAGGCGAACGCATACCTTATTGTGTGTGTGTATGTTGAGGTCATCAGCGCCCTGACACACATTAAAAGGAACGAATGTGGACAGATCTAATAAAACTGAAGCACACACGCAAAGAAAGCAGGAAAAGATGGAAAATGCTACATAAGAAAGAAAAGCGTAAGGAAAGGGAAAACGTAGCAACAAGAATGCCATAGGAAAGTGTAATTGGCTGACCTCTTACATAAAATATGAGCGAGCTTGTCAAACAGTGAGCAAATTAAGATCCTCTCCCTAAAATCTTTGTAAAAACATTTGACATGGCACAGAACTTTAAAACTTAACCACATTCGTCCAAGTGTTGCCTAAAAGAGATGGCAGGTCCGCTGGCAAGTCAGCCACGGCCCGCTGGTCAGAAAATGAAATGCAATCCAATAAAACGTGGCGCACAGTGATCTGGACGCCACAAGCACCACACATTGGTCCTCTCGCCGGAGCAGGAAGCCATGCGTCATAGGACTGTGGCCTATCCGAAGCCGAGTGAGGAGAACATTGTCCCGTCGACGGGGCTGGAAGGAAGTACACCACACACGCGTTGTGGGCTTGACTATACGGAGCTTACTGTCAGTCGTTTCCAGCCAATCATCCTCCCACCGACGCATGGCTCGTGAGCTGAACAGCGAGGTGAGTGCGTGCAGGGGTATAGCACACTGAGATACTTGCGGATCGAGACACGCCTCCTTGGCTGCGAGATCTGCCCTTTCATTCCAGCAATGCCGACGTGCCCTGGAACCCAGCAGAAAGCCACCTCCTTCCCCAGTCGTTGTAGTTGGAGGAGGGCATCCTGAATGGTCTGGAGTATTTTATCTGCTGGATACAAACGTTGCAATGAGTGAAGGGCACTTACAGACAAGAAATTTAGGACAGGAAGAATGTCTCATCTGCTCCAGTGCCCGCAAGATCGCAGACAATTGTGCATCAAAGACAGTAAAAGTCGGAGGCAGTCGGACCTTGAGGACACGATCCGGAAAAACAACAGAGCAACCAACGAATCCCCTTCGCATACCTTATTAATATCCATTAATAGGTGTGGGGATACTCTTTATGAGACACTGTAACACAAGCTGCTACATTGTCGCGAAAAACAGTGACCCTTTGTTGTGTACACAGTTCCGCGTAGTCAGCGCGTACACAACTTTCCCACTAGAGCGCGCCCCGCTAAGCACAACGGCGCAGGCGCAGCGCTCGTCCGTCTCCGCACTACGAGATGGCGGTGTCTTAGAGACGGACCAAAATATGTAACGCAGCCAATGAGATTGCTGCTAACGTAGAACCTTTTCTCCTCGCGGATCGCACTCGCGCAGTGATACATGAACGCTCAAGGTATTATAACGAGTGTACAGACCTCCGATTAGTCAGTCTGCATTAGTCTGTAGTCAAATTTCAGTCTGTGCCTAATAAGATTATCATATTCCTGTACATAGCCATGAAGAAAAATGTATAGACTCTTTGTCAAGTATCAGAGATATGTGAGAATCAGATTAATGTACCAAGACCAAAGGAACTTCAGATTGTCAATTGTAAATAGCATCCAGAATCAAGTTAAGTAAGGTTTATGATTTTTATTATTTTAATAAATGTGTGTGAAAATTAATCAAGTTCTGTTTAAAGTTGGTCGCCGTCAATCTGCTACTCTAAGCGTGCAAGTGGCGTGTCTATTGTCTGACCTAACGGCAGAAGATAAGCACGCCACGATAAGTCCACGAGACATATTGCTGACACTCGCCTACTTCGTTAGAGCGACAAGTCAAATAATCTGATGGTGTGTGTACCGAAGGTCTTACAGTATGCACACCACACCCGTATATACAATAAGTTTCCTTTAATTTACGTCTATGGCCACAAGATTACCGGTTTCGGTATTTAATGACCATGATCAAAGTTCTAAATCCATCGCCACTCAGCTTACCGACGAATCCCTCACAACAATACTTGCAGCTTTGTATCACAGCAGATTTCCTTTTTGGTCTGTCTTCATGCTGCCTGTGAGGTATCTGGAACAATAGGGAAGAGTTTCTACACGGTTGCCCCTGGGCTCACAGCGCGCGGCCCACATTTGTCGCTGCACGCTGTCCCCCCCCCCCCCCCCCCACACACACACACATCGCAGCACCTTTAATATCTGGCCAGCAGCGCGACACGCCCCGGCTGTTCTGCTACCGCGGCCTTTCTGGGGACAAACAAGTCTTCTGTAGCGGCCGCCGCCGCTATCTGGGGACGGCACGGCGCCGCCGCCCTTTGTCTCCGCGTCGCCCTCTTTTGTTTCAGCGGGCGGCCATTGTCCACGCACAGCGTCCGGCGCGGCGGCGTCCCCTCTGTTTGTCGCCACCGCCTCCCCCTCCCACCCCCACTGCTCCAGCGCTCATCCACCCCGACTGTCTCAGCGACTGTCGCGCGCTGCTGCGACAGCCGCCTGTCCCCTGTCACTGCACGCCCCCGCGGTGGTCTTGTGCTCCGGCTCAAAGGAGCCGAGGATTTTCTCGCACACTACCCAGCAGTCACTAATGCGGCCACTCCATCTCCACTGACGGCGTACCAGCCACTCAATCGCGAAAGAGCACGCCTCTAACCTCATTCATCATCACGAACTACGGTCTCAGCGAATGTCCATTATCCTTCCTGGGATTCCAAACAGCTTTGCATCATACTAACAAACTTTATCATCAGTCTTCTGACTGCTTCGATGTGCCCCGCTGCGAATACCTCCCCTATGCCATCTTCTTCATCTCACAGTAGGAACCATCTCCTCCCAAAATAAGGAACTCAAAGAGCTTGTGATAGAAGATATTTGTTGCACAGTATCGAATACACAGGGTGGGCGAGAATTAACTTCCTACTGAAAATAGTTTCATGAAATAAAAACTTTTCGTTCTCTGCAGTCATAGGATTTATTACATTATAACTCGTTTACGTCATTGCAACTGTCAGTCGCAGACCATGGCGCTGTGTCTAGCCCTGTGTGAGTGGTCTCAGCCAGAGACGAGGTACGTACTGTGGCGACCTGTGGTACAAAGAGAGGGGGACTGCGAAAGGGCCCCGTGCATCGGTAGCGGCAAAGACCGTAGGGAATTGCCACTCGCAGCTAACGGACACAGATTGTGTGAAGTTAGGACAAGCGGTCGACCCCCAACATCCAGCATGAGGGAAATATGCAAATGTTTCATAAAAATCTTCCCTTGAACGTAATACAAGCATCTTGCGAAAGTGATTCGATGCGACAAACAATCCGAACAGCTCTGAAGTGAGAACTGAATTTTCTTCAATGGAAACAACTTTACTGCCAGGGTTCATCGGTTGGAATATGGGGAGACGATACTTCCTTCGTATGGAGACTGATCCGATATTTTCGGTAATATTCTGTGGTCAGATGAAGCCGTGTTTCATGTTGGGGGGTTTGCTAACCTGCACGATTGCTATTATTGGACAACAGAGGATCCGTGTGTGATTGTAGATCATCGCCGACATAAGGTGGTGTGGCATGACATTCAAGAAAATTATGCGTCCATGGCTCGTTCAGGGCACAAGGAATGTAGAATGGTACCTTGATAGGCTTGAAAATTATGTTCACTATTGTATCCATATGGGACAGATATAGCGACGTAATTTTTTTGCGGGATTGGGCAATGACTTACTTCACATACCCTACCCAAGCGTGGCTCGACACCCATTTTCCAGGATACTGGTTGGGACGTCTCGTCATGCCCTCCCCCACAACTCCTCCCCCCCCCCCTCGCACCCGCCCATCCCACCCGCCCCCATCCGTTGAACGGTCAGCAAGGACTCCCGACCTAAGGGGGAGTTCATCGCACGAAACCAAAAACTGTTGATGAATTCTTGGAAACGAACCGCTGTATTATGTGCACAAGTTTGTCGGAAACATCTATATCCGCTTAACAATTCTACCGCTGTAAGGAACAAAATGTTTCTTGACTCATGAAAATTGGTTAAAAATTTAAAACGTTATAAGTAATTTTTAATACAGAGTAAATTCTCGCCCACCCTGTATATCAAGGGTATAACGGTGGTAAGAGCAGATATTTCTCTTGGTGACTGAGGACCGTGTTGAACAACATTTACGTCATTTGCAGAGTAATAATTACAGCTGTTACAAGTCGTATATTTTTAGGTTGAGTACTACCTCCGCCTACATATGTCAAGAACAAGCTATTAACGTTTGTTTTCCCCTGCGCTGCAGGTCACCTGTTGAAGTGTGGACGTGAACTCTAAATGGTTAGTCTACACTGACAGATGCAGTCCTTTTGGTGGTACATTACGGCCATGCAGAAAACATTAGGTCGTATAGTGTGTGACGTGTTTGTGGGAACGTTGTTCAACACAGAGAAAAAATAATCAACGCAGTGATGTGTGTACAAATTAAGGTATGACATATAAATATATCGGTACTTATATCCGTTACACCGTGTACATATTTATTGTTGCCGCGCGGGGTATCAGCACGGTTTAAGGCGTCTAGTTACAGTTCGCGCGGCTCCCACCGTCGGAGGTTCGAGTCCTACCTCGGGCATGGGTGTGTGTGTGCTGCCCTTAGCGTAAGTTAGTATAGGCTAAATTAAGTAGTGCGTAAGCTTAGGGACCGACGACCTCTGCAGATTGGTCCCATAAGACCTTACCACAAATTTCCAAATTTATTGTTGTCGCCCTTATGCAGTCAGATTTAGGGGTTTGGAGCCCCCGGTACAAGCAAGTTTGTGCACCCCTGCTGTAAACCGTCATCTACCCAGACCCATGGAAGTCCTCAAAATTTGTCCCCTCCCAAAACCAAAAGAACGACCTAGCGAGGCCTCCTGCTGGCGACCCACTAGTCTTTTGAATGAATGAACATTAGTTTAACGTTTCGTTGACAGGATAACGGCCTTGCTGCAGTGGGTACACCGTTTCCAGTCAGATCACCGAAGTTAAGCGCTGTCGGGCGTGCCCGGACTTGGATGGGTGACCACCCGGGCCGCCATGCGCTGTTGCCATTTTTAGGGGTGTACTCAGCCGCGTGATGCCAATTGAGGAGCTACTCGACCGAATAGTAGCGGGTCCACTCAAAGAAAACCATCACAACGGCTTGGAGAGCGGTGTGCTGACCACTCGGCCCTCCTATCCGCATTCTCCGCTGAGGATGACACGGCGGTCGGATGGTCGCGATCCACAACTTGTGGCCTGAATAGGGAGTGTTGAGTGCTCGTCGAGAGCTATATCATTACAAACAGAGCACAATCTCGTATTACAAACGATAAGGAAGGAAGTCGGATGTGCTATTTTCAATGAAAAGATCTCAGCATTTGCCTGGAGCGATTTACGGAAATCTCGGCTAACCTACGTCAGGATGGCACCGAGATATGAACCGTCGTCCTCGCGAATGCGAGTCCGATATAGTAAGCACTACGCCATCACGCTGCCTTGCACAAGGCCTTTATATCCACACTTTCTAAATCCCAAGTCGTGGAATGTGGAGCAATGATATTACATTGAATTCATATTTGGGAAGACCCTAGTTCAAAGCCTTGCTGGGCCAATAGGTTAAATTTTGAAAAAGATTGACCTGTTCTGTACCTGTTTCAGTTACAGCTTGTGTTCCACCTCTGACCCACTCATCAGCAGGACTTTAAACCCTAATGTTCCTTACTGTCAGCTACAAATAACTTTTTCAACACCTTCGTATATCCATCACTCATTGTCCCCTGCCCAATAAATTTTCAAGCATAAATGAAATGATCGTATGGCATTGTTGGCCGGGATGTCCGAGTCGTGTGTGATCACCTTGCAAATCTTATTCACTTCCTGTACCAACAAAATTACCGTCGCCAAGCCTTCATCTTTCTCTCCCTAGAAATTAAAAATGTCTGCAGCCTCGTATTGCACGCTGCCTGACAGCTGGAACACAGCAGGTATCAGCATCCAATCCAATTCGTTATTTATAAATAGCAATCCACGCAACTTACAATACACAACACCTACTCCTGCTTCTTCCGCAAAACTGAAGGCATGCCCCACGAATCAGTCCTTGAATTCCTATTTTACACAACTGAAATTCTCCGTCCTGTCTACCTACTGCAGTGCACGGACGATACTGCGCGCTCCACTCACTCCAAAGGTCCCTCAACAAACTGAAAGTGTAACCAGCGCTACATACCTATTACACTAGCACAATTCGAGGCAACAAGTAAAAGAAAAACGGCCAGTGCTTTCCCAAGACCTCATCCTAACATTTCATATCTATTAAGTTAACTCAACTGCAAGTCACACTGTTCAGTCACATTAATGCGCCTACCTGTCAAAAGCCTGCGTAACGAATGTCTGCTGAACCGACCGCTGCGAAACGCGCAGAAAGAATGTCGGTAAGGTTCTGGAAGGTACCAAAGGGGATGTGGAGATGGATGGACTCCAGTGCCATGGTCAGCTGCCTTAGTTTCTCAGTTGAGGACACGTAGCACGATAAGACGGATCGACATGGTCCTACAGATTCTGGTTTGGGTTTAAATGTGGAGAGTTTGGTGGCCAGGGCATACTGGTAATCTCATCCTTGGAATCATACACGTACAAATGGTTCAAATGGCTCTGAGCACTATGGTCATCAGTCTCCTAGACTTACGAGGGCAGTTCAATAAGTAATGCAACACATTTTTTTTCTGAAACAGGGGTTGTTTTATTCAGCATTGAAATACACCGGGTTATTCCCCAATCTTTTAGCTACACAACACTATTTTTCAACGTAATCTCCATTCAATGCTACGGCCTTACGCCACCTTGAAATGAGGGCCTGTATGCCTGCACGGTACCATTCCACTGGTCGATGTCGGAGCCAACGTCGTACTGCATCAATAACTTCTTCATCATCCGCGTAGAGCGTCCCACGGATTGCGTCCTTCATTGGGCCAAACATATGGAAATCCGACGGTGCGAGATCGGGGCTGTAGGGTGCATGAGGAAGAACAGTCCACTGAAGTTTTGTGAGCTCCTCTCGGGTGCGAAGACTTGTGTGAGGTCTTGCGTTGTCATGAAGAAGGAGAAATTCGTTCTGATTTTTGTGCCTGACAGTCGTTTCTTCAATTTCTGAAGAGTAGCACAATACACTTCAGAGTTGATCGTTTGACCATGGGGAAGGACATCGAACAGAATAACCCCTTCAGCGTCCCAGAAGACTGTAACCATGACTTTACCGGCTGAGGGTATGGCTTTAAACTTTTTCTTGGTAGGGGAGTGGGTGTGGCGCCACTCCATTGATTGCCGTTTTGTTTCAGGTTCGAAGTGATGAACCCATGTTTCATCGCCTGTAACAATCTTTGACAAGAAATTGTCACCCTCAGCCACATGACGAGCAAGCAATTCCGCACAGATGGTTCTCCTTTGCTCTTTATGGTGTTCGGTTAGACAACGAGGGACCCAGCGGGAACAAACCTTTGAATATCCCAACTGGCGAACAATTGTGACAGCACTACCAACAGAGATGTCAAGTTGAGCACTGAGTTGTTTGATGGTGATCCGTCGATCATCTCGAACGAGTGTGTTCGCACGCTCCGCCATTGCCGGAGTCACAGCTGTGCACGGCCGGCCCGCACGCGGGAGATCAGACAGTCTTGCTTGACCTTGCGGCGATGATGACACACGCTTTGCCCAACGACTCACCGTGCTTTTGTCCACTGCCAGATCACCGTAGACATTCTGCAAGCGCCTATGAATATCTGAGATGCCCTGGTTTTCCGCCAAAAGAAACTCGATCACTGCCCGTTGTTTGCAACGCACATCCGTTACAGACGCCATTTTAACAGCTCCGTACAGCGCTGCCACCTATCGGAAGTCAATGAAACTATACGAGACGAAGTGGGAATGTTTGAAAATATTCCACAAGAAATTTCCGGTTTTTTCAACCAAAATTGGCCGAGAAAAAAAATGTGTTGCATTACTTATTGAACTGCCCTCGTACTTTACTTTTTCGTGTCCGGAAACTCCAGTTTGTTTGCCCGGTATTGGGAAATGTCCAATGCTTCGTCTCTAGCCAGCCATAGATCGTCGAGGGTGCATCTGTGGGGGCAGGCAGGGCATTGTAGGAGATGTTACATGTCCGCAGTCGCATTTGTCGTCATTTTCGTCCAACAAACCCCATTTGATCAGATTAGATTTCATAGGAGCCACCCCAGTTCTGATGCGGTTAAGCATTCTCCAGGTTTTCCAGTCACCAGAAACGCCGCTTGGTGGGTCCTCTCTTAGTGGATAGTAGATGGGGGGCTCATCTAAGGCGCAACTTAGGAAACGGCGTCTGGATTTGAGTGTGCTGGGGCCACACTCTAGGCCAAATATTGAGTGACAGGCATCAAAGGTTTGTTTTAGCTTCTCGGTGTGTTCATGGGCTTTCCTACGTGAGTCAGGGTTTGCGAAACCTGCGGCACTGTGAAGATTTTCTATGGGGATTGGTGTCATGCAGCCTGTCACTATCCTGCATGTTTCATTCAAGCTAATATCTACCTTTTTTTCGTGGGCGGATCTGCACCATACTGGGCAGGCATATTCGGCAGTTGAGAAGCACAAAGCTTGGACTGAACTTCTGACCACAGTAGGTTCGGCACCCCGTTTGCTATTGGACAGCTTTCTTATTAGGGAATTTCGTGCTTCTACTTTTTTGCGTGGTTTTTCGCAATGATATTTGTATGTCAAAGTCCTCTAGAACTTAGAACTACTTAAACCTAACTAACCTAAGGACACCACACACATCCATGCCCGAGGCAGGGTTCGAACCTGCGACCGTAGCGGTCGCGCGGCTCCAGACTCAAGCGCCTAGAACCGCTCGGCCACAGCGGCCGGCCATACATGTAGACTGCGAGCTCTGTGTGACACGTTGCATTGTCCTGCCGGTAGATCCCATCATGCCGAAGAAAAAAAAGCTGCGTTTAGGGGTGGACGTGAAGACTAGATGCATACCTGTATTGAGCCATTGTGCCTTCCAGACCATGTAACTATTCAGGCTTTCCCGGTGAGATCTTGACATGTGGAATAATCGGGTCTACTGCCGAATGTTTGTGTCGCTCTGGCACAATATTTCGGCCACGTAACTCGTTGCCTTCCTCAGGTGCTACCTGTTAAGAGTTACGTGGCCGTAATACTGTGCCAGAGCGACACAAACATCCGGCAGTAGACCCGATTATTCCACATGTCATCCCAGACCATAATGCACACTTCTCTGGCCTAGACCCATCCGATGATTATTGTAGTGTGTTTGGATTCAGTCTGATGGAGCATAAAGCGTGATTCATCTTGAACGGTCACCTGTCTCCACTCAGCGGACGTCGAATTGCGGTAGTGGTGTGATTTCAGCGTTTGTCGCCGATAAACAGCAGTTAGCATGGGCGCACGAAACAGACACCTGCTGCAGTGGCCCATATGCATCAACATTCGCTGAACAGTCGTTGATGAGGCACTGTTGGTAGTCCCTCGGTTCACCGAGATGGTCAGTCGTTCAACAACTGCACATCTATTCACCCAAACATTTTTCCGTAGCCATCTGTCACACCTGTCATGTCCGCCCCCGGTAGCTGCGTAACAGCTCGTCAATCCTTTGGACCCGGGTTCGATTCCCAGCTGGGTCGGGGAATTTTGTCCGCCCAGGGACTGGGAGTTGTGCTGTCCTCATCATCATCCTATCATCCTTATCGACTGCGGGTCGCCGAAGTGGCGTCAAATTGAAAGACCGGCACCCGGCGAGCGGTCTGCCCGACAGGGGGCCCCTAGCTATACGATTAAATTAAATAAACACCCGTCGTCTATGGCCCGTGGTGCACCACAGTTACCTCTGAGGCGGTTTTCAATAGCGCTATTTCTCCATGCCTGGTGTACTTTAAGCAAAGTTTACAGACTTGGCCGTTTCGGAGATGCTTCCATGCTTCACCCGAAAATCAATGATCATGACTTTCGGACATCTGGTAAACTGCTCTTCTTCTTTATTACTACAACCACTTCACTGTTGTCCGCGTCCCCTGTCACGCTTTATTACCCTCCACTGCTAGTGCTGCCATCTGCCGTCTATTAGTGGTTAGTGCAAGTTGACGTCCAACATAGACGGTGATCAAATAAATGTGACTGTCCATCGTGTAATACCTAGCACTAATATTCGTTCAAAAATCAACCTTGAATCCCAACCTGCTAATCAACCTTAGGAAATCCCACAAGAGAATTAAACTGCCTGAATTTGGAGACATCTTCCGTCTGTCTCCCATATAAAAATGACCTTCACCCATCGCATTATCACCTGTGCAGCATGAACTGTTCGTTGCTAAATTTTAACACTTCATCTGCTATACTGACAAGGGAACCTCCCCATCGCACCCCCCTCAAATTTATTTATAAGTTGGCACAGTGGATAGGCCTTGAAAAACTGAACACAGATCAATCGAGAAAACAGGAAGAAGATGTGTGGAACTATGAAAAAAATAAGCAAAATACGAGTATACAAACTGAGTAGTCCATGAGCAAGATAGGCAACATGAAGGATGGTCTGAGGTCAAGAGCACCCTGGTCTCGTGGTTAGCGTGAGCAGCTGCGGAACAAGAGGTCCTTGGTTCAAGTCTTCCCTAGAGTGAAAAGTTTACTTTCTTTATTTTCGCAAAGTTATGATCTGTCCGTTCGTTCGTTGACGTCTCTGTTCACTGTAATAAGTTCAGTGTCTGTGTTTTGCGACCGCACCGCAAAACTGTGCGATTAGTAGACGAAAGGACGTGCCTCTCTAATGGGAACCGAAAACATTCGATCGCAAGGTCATAGGTCAAACGATTCCTCCACAGGAAAACACGTCTGATATATTCTATACGACACTGGTGACGGCATGTGCGTCACGTGACAGGAATATGTTGTCGACCCACCTAACTTGTACACTTGGTGAATGGGTAAAAAGATTCTTCTACCTTGCCCGATTCAGGTTTTCTTGTGGATGTGATAATCACTCCCAAAAAAGTGATGAAAACATAAGAGTTCGTCAGATAAACTGTAACAAATGAATGAAACAGTTTCACAGTCGCACAGTTTTCTCTGTGCTCTGTCAAAAGTTTTCAAATTTTTCCGTGTGTAGACCGTCAAATCCTGCATATTTCCAAGCAAATCTGAACATTTCCTGGAATTTTGGAGAGCGAAGTTGATTATATAAAAACTTATACTTTTCACTGAAGGGAAGACTTGAACCAAGGACCTCACGTTCCGCAGCTGCTCGCGCTAACCACGGGACCACGGCGTTCCTAAGCTCGCAATGTCTTTGATGTTGCATATACTGCACATGGACTACTCAGTTTGTATATTTTTCTTATTTATTTCATAGTTCACACAACTTCTTCCTGTTTTCTCGATTGATCTGTATTTAGTTTTTCAAGCCTATCCACGGTGCCAACTTATAACTAAATCTGAGGGGGGTGCGATGGGGAGGTTCCCTTGTGAGTACATGTAAAATATTGTATGACCTCTGAGTTCAGTATATAGAGTAAACTCTGACCGACATAGATACAATATTTGACGAAATAACTTTGTATCGAAGTCCTAATCAGCCTACGCGTCCATAGACTTCTAAGTCCATTCGACAATATCATACTAGCTAGGAGGTCATCAGCGCCGGAAATGGACCCACTCTTGAGTTCCAGTTGACTTCACTCTGCTGTCGTTGGGCCATAGAAACCCCTAAATACCGGCACTGGAAGATTTAAGGGCTATCCTCTCAGTCAACCGCTTTGACTGGCGAAACAAAATATTGCACTCCGGACCGGAACTATGGTGTCCTCCCGGAACATACGCCTTACGTGCAGGCAACCCTTCTGACGCTGCTGTACTGCGTGCTGCGCCTATGATCCGTCTACCCAGCAACTTCCACAGGTTTCAACGACATGCACTACGCCTTGCTTCCTCAACCAAACGACGAGTGTGAATCAATAAATCTCACAAACCCCAGAATAAAAATGGAAATGCCGTGTGGCTAGGGCCTCCCGTAGGGTAGACCGTTCGCATGGTGCAAGTCTTTCGAGCTGACGCCATTTCGGCGATTTGCGTGTGGATGGGGATGAAATGATGATGATAAGGGCAACACAACACCCAGTGCCTGAGCGGAGAAAATCTTCGACCCAGCCGGGAATCGAACCCGGGCCTTTAGGTATGATATTCCGTCGCGCTGACGGCTACCAGGGGCGGACAAACCCCAGAATATGGAGTATCATTTTAAATTTAGCGGCTGTTCGTATCTTGAAGGTGGCAAGATATGATGCTCTGAAGTTAGCTGATACACAGTATGCCGCAGCCAATTATTAATGACCTGTAGTCAGACTAACATGGCAGGTGCGCCATAGTGGGTCCCCGATTGGAACAACACGATTTTTGTGAGCCGAAAGGAATGTCAGCAGATCATATCAATAGCGAAATTCGCCCTGTATTTGTTTATAACTGTATTTCATAGAAATTTTTGTTCAATGAGTGCAGGAATTCGACGAAGGACCAAAAAAAAAGAAAAAAGAAACACTCATTGTTTACTGAGTGTAGGACCAGTTTTGCACTGGATTCAAGACACGTCGTTCTTAACGGAATGAAATCGAAAGATGTAAAATTAATTACCGGAATACCCTAAGAAAGCTTGCTAGGACACTTATAGTTTCAAATGAATATAAACAAACTAGTTGAAAACGTCGAAATTTCTTTAATACAGTTCACAGGTGATGCAGTTGTCTATAAGAAAGTAGAAAACACCACAACACAGAATCCATTTGTAGAATGACTTGCAGAGGACTGATGAATGGTTCAGGCTCAGGCAGCTGAACATGAATGTAAATAAATTCGACATATTGTGCACGTCTAGGAAAAGAAATCCGCCATTGTACAACTACATTATTGATGACAAATTGCTGGGAACATTATCGCCACAACATACACTGAAGCGCGAAAGAAACTGGTATAGGCATGCGTATTCAGAGATACGTAAGCAGGCAGAATACGGCGCAGTTGTCAGATCGGTTACTGCTGCTAAAAAGTCAGGTTATCAAGATTTATGTGAGTCTGAACGTGGTGTTATAGTCGGCGCACCAGCGACGGGACATCATTTCCGAGGTAGCGACGAAGTGGGGATTTTCCCGTACGACCATTTCACAAGTGTACCGTGAATATCAGGAATCCCCTAAAACATCAAATCTCCGACACTACCGCGGCCGGAAAAAGATGCTGCAAGAACGGGACCAACGACGACTTAAGAGAATCGTTCAACGTGACAGAAGTGGAACACTTCCGAATATTTCTGCATATTTCAGTGATGGGCCATCAACAAGTGTCAGCGCGCAAACCATTCAACGAAATGTTATCGATATGGGCTTTCGGAGCCGAAGGCCCACTCGTGCACCCTTGACCGCACGACAAAAAGCGTTACGCCTCACCTGGGCCCGGCAACGCTGACAGGAAACATGTTGGCTGGTCGGACGAGTCTCGTTTCAAATTGTGTCGAGCGGATGGACTGCAATCCATTATCCACGTGTTGCTTTTGTTGATGTTCATCTTGTATCCTCCTTTCAAGACACTGTCCATTCCGTTCAACTGCTCTTCCAAGTCCTTTGCTGTCTCTGACAGAATTACAATGTCATCGGCGAACCTTAATACAAAAAAATCCCATTGCCTTGTGAGCTAAGGTAGTGAGCGCCTAGTAGCAGGAAGTCACTCGTTCAGTTATTCACGAGTGTACGTTATTAGGTGCGCGCGGTCTGCGTTGCATGCAGCAGGTGGCCCTGATGGTGCAGTAGGACGACAATAACTTTGGGAGTTTGCTGGCGGTGGAAGTGTGTGGGGTGGTGCGGTGTGGTGGGATGTGGACCGGGCTGCCGGGACGGAGGCGAGGCGAAGCAAGGCGAGGCGAGGTGAGGTGTGACTGCATTAACCGCGGCGCGGCGCATGCGGGCCCGCCTAGTGGGGCCGTGCTCCAGCCGCCCCCGCCTTTGTGCGGCGCCGCCCGGCGGCCTCTCGAGCACGCTTGCCGGCGGTGCTCCAGCCCGCCCCCAACCCCCAGGCTCCACCACCCGCGGCCCACGACCTCGCAGGCCGACCCGCTCCACCAGTAGGCCGCCTCTGCTTCCGCAACCACCCCCGCGCCGCCTCCCTCCGGGCTGCCACTCCAGCCAAGACGGATGGGCAGTCTCCGTGACGGCGGCTGACTGACAGCCACTTGCCAGGGCGGCGATCCCGGCCGGACCTAACGGGCCGGAAGGCGGCAGCCCGACCCACATATCCCGAGCCCCGGGCCAGACAGCGAACCAATCTTCGTACCCGCTCGTGCGAGCCATTCGTCTTTCATCGATCCTCATCAAGCGTACTGCGTGGCGTTATTGGCCGTGTAGCAGTGTGCTCCGTAGATCCGAACGGCAAGCGGCCGGACGTCACCCTGTAGTGTACCTGGTGAGCCAAAACATCACGAACACCTGCTTAAGGGGCGGTAGGACGTCAAACGGGGCGACTTGGAGCAGGAGAGGCACCACAGGACATTTTAATTTACACTGTCTATACTTTTACAAGTAAATTCACAAAAATTTGTCAGCATCACCAGGAAGGATTCAGAATTCACACTCATTGCAGTGGAAGTTCGAAAACATAACAAAATAAATTTTTTTTACGTGTGAAAATTCATCATTTTTTCACTTACTAATGGCTGAATTTGTTGCTATAGGTACACTTTTCTTCATAAGTTAGAGAGATTCTTCGATGAATTTTGCACAGCATACAGGTGCATAAAACTCTAGAATTAATCTAATTTATGAAAAAACGAATGAACTGTTGTATTTTAAACTTCATGTTTAGAAAAAACTCAAATTTTGTCGTTAATTACCTCAATTTTTACCACAGTTTTTAATAGATTTGGAAAATTCTAGAGTTTCATGCACCTTTAAGTATCGTTTGTATGCTGTGCAAAATTCATCGAAGAAGCTCTCTTATTTATGAAGAAAAGTGTACCTATAGCAACAAATGCTGCCATTAGTAAGTGAAAAAAATGATGAAATTTAACATGTAAAAGAAAATTATTTCGTTATGTTTTACAACATCCACTGCTAAGAGTGTGAATTCTGAATCCTTCCTGGTCATGCTGACAAAGTTTTATAAATTTATTTGTAAAGGTATAGACAGTGGAAATTCAAATGTCCTGTGGTGCCTCTCCTGCTCCAAGTCGGCCCGTTTGACGTCCTACCCCCCTTAACATCTTGTTTGTCCGTCTTACATCACTGTATCAGGGATCCGACAGTTTATTTGGTACGTTTGTGGAGGTACCCTATGTGATCAGAAGTACCCGGACGACTGGCTGAAAATGACTTAAAAGTACGGAGCGCCCTCCATCGGTACTGCTGGATTTCGGTATGGTGTTGGCCACCCTTAGCCGTGATGACAGCTTCCACTCTCGCAGGCATACGCTCAATCAGGTATTGGAAGGTTTCTTTGGGAATGGCAGCCAATTCTTCACGAAGTGCTGCACTGAGGAGATCTGTCGATGTCGGTCGGTGAGTCCTCGGCGTTCCAAAACAACCCAAAGGTGTTTTGTAGGATTCAGGTCATGACTCTGTGCGGGACAGGACTAGGACTAGCAACATGATTTCCAAATAATGTCCAAATTCGGTTACTATTTCTACGTGTTATCACCATCGTCAGATTAATTGTTTCAACTGTTTATTTCTTGTGTGTCTAACCATGTATCTGTTGTGTTCAGCATTACAAAATGTTGTAAATTCAGGATATATGTGACATAAGAAACGTTATATATTACAGTATTAAATGTCGGAATGAAATTAGCAAATAAAAAAAATGCGCCCCAACCCAGGGTTGAACCCTCAAGCTCCTTCATGCCACCGGCCGGAGTGGCCGTGTGGTTCTAGGCGCTGCAGTCTGGAACCGAGCGACCGATACGGTCCCAGGGTCGAATCCTGCCTCGGGCATGGATGTGTGTGATTTCCTTAGGTTAGTTAGGTTTAAGTAGTTCTAAGTTCGAGGCGACTGATGACCTCAGAAGTTAAGTCGCATAGTGCTCAGAGCTATTTGAACCAACCTGCATGCTAACTAGAGATGGGCAAAACTGTTCTTTTCAGAGATTGGATCAGAACTGTTCACTCCCTGAAATGAATTAGCTGTTTTTCATGACTCACCACTCATTTACAAAAGAAAATAAATGAAAGGCACATTGCCCTTTAAACTTGGTTTATTCCAGTACTATACCTGTATTTTGATCTTATTTGATCCTATTTTGAAGTAACATAGATAATGAGTAAGAATTTTGTATTGTTTATTGAAATTTCCACGATATGACAAAGTTTTTGATTATTGATTTATTTTGCACTAGCGTGGTTTTTTGGGTGATCGGAAAATGTTGTAACTTGAGATTTACATTAACAATATATTTGGCTATAATGTATTAAAATTTCATTAACCTCATACAAATACATCGCAAGCCATATATTTTTCCTTTCGAAGACGCCTAAAATCGCAAAATCCGTACCAGAATAAGAAAAAAAAATATAAATTTGACTGTAAAACGAAAGTGCTGCATATAGCCTTACGCAGAATAAAACAAGGAAAATATTGGTGTATCACATTTTGCGATACGTTTATCGGTTCGCTCGTAATTAAAGCGTAAATTCGAGTGTCCATAATAAAAATCCTATAGTAAGAGTAGTCATCAGGAACCTAATCTAATCAGTTTAAACAAATAAAAATAAAATAAAAACAATTGATGTATACATAACATAATAATGTAATATACATAGCGGTATTACTATGAAGAACAATATCCAGTGGGGACAAACTCCGATGCAGAGGCGCTGAGTCGAGCAGGTCGAGCCGCGAGCTGTATTACTGCGTGAGCTGAGACCGCAGAGACCAGAGTGACACCAGAGTCGCTTTGCTCGACGCTCTGGCTAGAGTCGAGACGGTGGGGTGAGCGTTGAGCGGGCGAGTTCCGAGGGTGGGGGGAGCTCACCCGCTCCGAGACAAAAATTAATCGTCCGCTCCCTTGCGAGCAGGTTTTTGCAAGTAGTTCCTATGTTATCCGCTAGGTGGCTCTCTGTCCTGTTGCTGGCATCAACTGCCCAGAGGGCAGGACGTGCGACTGAAACGATCGCCGACAGAGTGCGATGCGAAGTTAAGCTGCGCCAGACACTGCACAGTGCACACGGCAGACGACGCACAGAGACGGCCCGGCATATGTGAAACACAAAATCCAATGGGGCACTGCACAATGCAGGCAGCCAAGGTAGAAGCAGGGCAGAGGCCGGCGCTGGCTGTGTTGTGTGGCGTGCACTGTGCTCTGACCAGCAGAGGCGCTGCTGATATGCTCCGTCTCTCTCTCTCTCTCTCTCTCTCTCTCTCTCTCTCTCTGCCTGGGAAACGTTTGGAGCTACCGTTCTTTTTTTCTGAATCACTGATTGTTCACTCCTTTGAAAGATTGAACTCTATGAATTAGTTCAAGAGCGGATCCCCCATCTCTAATGCTAACCCAAAATTCAATCCACTGCACCAACTGCACACTACAAATAAAATGTGCTGTCTGCGGTAGTTACCCTTCACGTGGTTACAGTGTTGCCAGATTGCAACTCTTTAATGTCCTTTTTCTGCCAGATGTATTCGCCGAATGAAATTTTGTGAAAGACATTTTTTTATCGCTGGCACTTGAAGAGTCGCGCTGTGAAGCCCGAGTGCGCGAATTTCGCTTCACCCTGTATAAAGGGCCTCGTAGCCTACGAACATTTTCGTTCTACGTAGTTATCCTTCTGTCTGTTACTTAAAAATGAACAGTGTACATAGCAAAATTGACTTATCAATCCGTAATTTAGGTTTTATTCCAGAACTGTTGATTTTTATCCTGAAATAGAGGGGCGTTTTAGTAAAAATAAAAAAGAAACAATACCGATTTATCATACAGCGCTGTGAAACGCAGTCTCATCAATTTGAAAGGTAAAATAAAAAAGAGCGAAACAAAAATACAGTATATCAAACATCGCTTCAACCCTTCTTCGAATTTACAAAAAACGTCTTTCAGTTATTCATAAACAACTTTCGCAGTTACCAGAAATAACAGGAAGCTGTTGCCTTTTATTAAGTACAAAATTATGTATCCTTTTTATGTTGGTGCATGGAAACTGTAGTTGTATCAAAAGCAATCGCTTTGGTCACATTCAAGCACACAAGTTACGCAATAAACAAACTTTTATTACTTATGAAATGCAATTTATGTTCTGTAAGGATATAAAATTCATAATGGACTGACACTGTATGACGTGCCTTTCTCATTATGTGCAAAACAAACAGCCAGACAAGCAAAAGAACAAAGAGAAATTATCGGCTCTCAATTTCTTGACTACACGCTTATTCGTGATTCTTGTCCTACTAAAGTTGTCAATACTACCTGTAATCATATCATTTACTACGTCAACCAGATTTGATTCCATCAGGAACCGTTGTGCACAGCAATCGTAGACTATAAGGAAGAAAAGGCACACAGCAGTCAGTAGCAATCCCAGCAGCTTTTATTCTAGTTGCAACTCTAGATTTCAGCTACAAATAGCCATCTTTGCTAAAATACAAGCAAAAGTTACGGAATCAAAATTAATTTACTTAACTCTGAGGCATAAGTAAACACCATGTTACCCAACAGTAGCAACCTACTCTTCTCTACATATCATTTTCGTTATATTTCAGCAGACTTACGGCAGTTCATGTCACCATATGTTCTTACAGGTGTATAGGCTGAAGGACTCTGAGGCGGTTGGAAATTTGGAAATGTGTGGTAAGGTCGTATGGGACCAAACTGCGAGGTCATCAGTCCCTGGGCTTACGCACTATTTAATCTAACTTAAACTGACTTACGCTAAGAACGACGCACACACCCATTCCCGAGGGAGGACTCGAACCTGCGACGGGGGCAGCCGCGCGGACCGTGACGAAACGCCTCAGACCGCGCGGCTACATCTACATCTACATCCATACTCAGCAAGCCACCTGACGGTGTGTGGCGGAGGGTACCCTGAGTACCTCTATCGGTTCTCCCTTCTATTCCAGTCTCGTATTGTTCGTGGAAAGAAGGATTGTCGGTATGCTTCTGTGTGGGCTCTAATCTCTCTGATTTTATCCTCATGGTCTCTTCGCGAGATATACGTGGGAGGGAGCAATATACTGCTTGACTCTTCAGTGAAGGTATGTTCTCGAAACTTCAACAAAAGCCCGTACCGAGCTACTGAGCGTCTCTCCTGCAGAGTTTTCCTCTGGAGTTTATCTATCATCTCAGTAACGCTTTCGCGATTACTAAATGATCCTGTAACGAAGCGCGCTGCTCTCCGTTGGATCTTCTCTATCTCTTCTAGCAATCCTATCTGGTACGGATCCCACGCTGTTGAGCAGTATTCAAGCAGTGGGCGAACAAGCGTACTGTAACCTACTTCCTTTGTTTTCGGATTGCATTTCCTTAGGATTCTTCCAATGAATCTCAGTCTGGTATCTGCTTTACCGACGATCAACTTTATATGATCATTCCATTTTAAATCACTCCTAGTGCGTACTCCAAGATAATTTATGGAATTAACTGCTTCCAGTTGCTGACCTGCTATTTTGTAGTTAAATGATAAGGGAACTATCTTTCTATGTATTCGCAGCACATTACACTTGTCTACATTGAGATTCAATTGCCATTTCCTGCAGCATGCGTCAATTCGCTGCAGATCCTCCTGCATTTCAGTACAATTTTCCATTCTTACAACCTCTCGATATACCACAGCATCATCCGCAAAAAGCCTCAGTGAACTTCCGATGTCATCCACAAGGTCATTTATGTATATTGTGAATAGCAACGGTCCTATGACACTCCCCTGCGGCACACCTGAAATCACTCTTACTTCGGAACACTTCTCTCCATTGAGAATGACATGCTGCGTTCTGTTATCTAGGAACTCTTCAATCCAATCACACAATTGGTCTGATAGTCCATATGCTCTTACTTTGTTCTTTAAACGACTGTGGGGATCGAACGCCTTGCGGAAGTCAAGAAACACGGCATCTACCTGTGAACCCGTGTCTATTGCTCTCTGAGTCTCGTGGACGAATAGCGCGAGCTGGGTTTCACACGACCGTCTTTTTCGAAACCCATGCTGATTCCTACAGAGTAGATTTCTAGTGTCCAGAAAAGTCATTATACTCGAACATAATACGTGTTCCGAAATTCTACAACTGATCGACGTTAGAGATGTAGGTCTCTAGTTCTGCACATCTGTTCGACGTCCCTTCTTGAAAATGGGGATGACCTGTGCCCTTTTCCAATCCTTAGGAACGCTACGCTCTTCTAGAGACCTACGGTACACCGCTGCAAGAAGAGGGGCAAGTTCCTCCGCGTACTCTGTGTAAAATCGAACTGGTATCCCGCGCAGCTGAGGCGGTTGTTTACACCAAGTACAACAGGCTTAGTTTATGTCGTGTATTACAAATAACGTCCTCTGTGTTACAAATTAATTAACAGAGATTTATTACAATACAGTAGTTTAATCTAAAATCAAAAAGCATTATTCCACGTCACTTTGAAATAATCAAGTAGTGCCCAACAGCCACGTACTTTCTCATATATTAGTGGTGAAGCGATCCATCAGAACCTATGCAAAGAATCAGTAATAGGTCTCTAAAGCTATCTTACACAAAATTAATACATCAGTTCGAAAATAAAAATTAAAAAGGTTTTGTTGAAGATCGCCTTGATAAAATACAGTTACATCCTAAACGGGAAGTCGTCAGAAGGTAAAACCTAGCGTAGTCACTCATATGATAGTGGTTATGTGATCCACTAAATATTTAACATAAAAGAAATGAAGTTCTTACCTATAATTTTTATGAATTAAAATGAAATAAAATAGTAAAGATCAAAATGACAAGGCTGATTTAACCAGGCACATTTAATAAAACATACAAACGCCCTCCATTGACGTAATACATCATGCATATAAGGCTTTTTGAAGTACTGTATTAAAACTCTGTTACTTAATTCATAACACACAGGGTGTTACTTGTAATACATTACGTAAACTAAGGCTGTTGTACTTTCTGCAAACAACCTCCTCAGTGGCCCTCTGCCTATATACCTGTAAGAACATATGCTGACATCAACTGCCGTCAGTATGCTGAAATGTAACGAAAATAGTATGTTGATCAGAGTGGATTGCAGCTATTGGATAACATGCTGTTTACTTATGTGAGGTGGCTATAATTCGCACCTTAGAAGCACTCACCACACATTTTGCCGTGAAGTACAACCACAATTAGGTATCATTTGATAGGTTGTACGTCCTCTATATAAATATTTAAAGGAGTCATACATTGTCACGTCCGCCTTGTAAATAAATGCTAACGCTTGTTGCATGAAAGGTGACGGAGTGTCTTTATTAACAAAACGGCGTAATGAATGATTGGCTATACTAGTAGAGGTTGGAGCGCCAGTGGAGATGAAACAGCTGGGTGGAAGGCCCGCACAGGTGTTCGTCCTGCTTAAAAACAGGAAGTAGCTAGACAGGCGTCGTGGCACCTGAGCTCTGGCCGCTGTGGCCGAGCGGTTCTAGGCGCTTCAGTCCGGAACCGCGCTGCTGCTATGGTCGCAGGTCCTAATCCTGCCTCGGGCATGGATGTGAGTGATGTCCTTAGGTTAGTTACGTTTAAGTAGTTCTAAGTCTAGGGAAATGATGACCACAGGTATTTTGTCCCATACTGCTCAGAGCCATTTGAACCACAATAGGGTGACGGCCGAACGCTATTGTAGCAGGACCGGAAGGGTAACCGAGAACTCTGCAAAACTTGGACGCAGGTGAGAGTAACGAAGAAGCGGCACATTGGAAACGACGCAGGCTGGGTTATTTCCAAGGATTTTTACTCAGAAGCGTACCATTGTACGAACGTAGGGTTTTCCTCGCAAATTTTCCGCGCTGGACGACAAAAGACAAAAATATGGTTGGTCGGCGTTCGGAAGAATCTGTAGAGAGGGAGAATATTCCGTGGTTTCGGGAATATGATTCGTTTCCGGAATTACGATGGTGGGAAGCCGAGCCTTGCTGGGAGGCCAGCGGTGGAGAGACGTGGTCTTCCGTTGTGAGCGTCCGTGTGTGACGGTCGCTCGATATCAGCTTTTGTTAGTACAGACGGACTTGCTGTCTTTGCTCTCAGGAGAGTTTATAGTTAGAACAGTTAGGCACTGTACTGTTGCGAACCTATACAATTCTGGACTTCACCTCCGGGTTGGAAGTCGTCGTTGAGTACGCAGCGTTCAGTCATTGAGAGCACTTCCTCTGCCTATACTTGAGACGTTATCTGAACTCCGTCCTTGTGGCTGGGAATTCGCGTTTCTCGTCTGTAGAACACAGAGAGGACAAGACAGTATTATAGTAGTCAGAGGACCGCCTTCAGCCGTGCTACTCTTTCAAAGAGTTTATTTTGTGGCTGGAGTTCTTCCATCGTCGCAGAAGAGTACGAGAACCATCACTTCGACGCACCGGATGCAGAACATACGGTGATATCACAAATTGCTTCGGATTATTAGGGCTATAAAGCTAAACAGGTGTGATCAGGTTAGTTTGTTTCCACTGAGGTTGGACACCACAGTAGCTCATTTTTGAAAGTAGTATCTTCTAGTGTCTGGTACGTAGATGATGTCAGTCATTTCGCGTTAGTGATATTGCACTGCGCGGTCATAATAAGGGGCAGAGTTGGGTAATTGATTAAAAATTTTAGTTGGGAAATATAGACAACTGTACTTAAAGAGTTGATTTTAATATATATATATATATATATATATATATATATATATATATATATATATATATATATATATATATACTCCTGGAAATGGAAAAAAGAACACATTGACACCGGTGTGTCAGACCCACCATACTTGCTCCGGACACTGCGAGAGGGCTGTACAAGCAATGATCACACGCACGGCACAGCGGACACACCAGGAACCGCGGTGTTGGCCGTCGAATGGCGCTAGCTGCGCAGCATTTGTGCACCGCCGCCGTCAGTGTCAGCCAGTTTGCCGTGGCATACGGAGCTCCATCGCAGTCTTTAACACTGGTAGCATGCCGCGACAGCGTGCACGTGAACCGTATGTGCAGTTGACGGACTTTGAGCGAGGGCGTATAGTGGGCATGCGGGAGGCCGGGTGGACGTACCGCCGAATTGCTCAACACGTGGGGCGTGAGGTCTCCACAGTACATCGATGTTGTCGCCAGTGGTCGGCGGAAGATGCACGTGCCCGTCGACCTGGGACCGGACCGCAGCGACGCACGGATGCACGCCAAGACCGTAGGATCCTACGCAGTGCCGTAGGGGACCGCACCGCCACTTCCCAGCAAATTAGGGACACTGTTGCTCCTGGGGTATCGGCGAGGACCATTCGCAACCGTCTCCATGAAGCTGGGCTACGGTCCCGCACACCGTTAGGCCGTCTTCCGCTCACGCCCCAACATCGTGCAGCCCGCCTCCAGTGGTGTCGCGACAGGCGTGAATGGAGGAACGAATGGAGACGTGTCGTCTTCAGCGATGAGAGTCGCTTCTGCCTTGGTGCCAATGATGGTCGTATGCGTGTTTGGCGCCGTGCAGGTGAGCGCCACAATCAGGACTGCATACGACCGAGGCACACAGGGCCAACACCCGGCATCATGGTGTGGGGAGCGATCTCCTACACTGGCCGTACACCACTGGTGATCGTCGAGGGGACACTGAATAGTGCACGGTACATCCAAACCGTCATCGAACCCATCGTTCTATCATTCCTAGACCGGCAAGGGAACTTGCTGTTCCAACAGGACAATGCACGTCCGCATGTATCCCGTGCCACCCAACGTGCTCTAGAAGGTGTAAGTCAACTACCCTGGCCAGCAAGATCTCCGGATCTGTCCCCCATTGAGCATGTTTGGGACTGGATGAAGCGTCGTCTCACGCGGTCTGCGCGTCCAGCATGAACGCTGGTCCAACTGAGGCGCCAGGTGGAAATGGCATGGCAAGCCGTTCCACAGGACTACATCCAGCATCTCTACGATCGTCTCCATGGGAGAATAGCAGCCTGCATTGCTGCGAAAGGTGGATATACACTGTACTAGTGCCGACATTGTGCATGCTCTGTTGCCTGTGTCTATGTGCCTGTGGTTCTGTCAGTGTGATCATGTGATGTATCTGACCCCAGGAATGTGTCAATAAAGTTTCCCCTTCCTGGGACAATGTATTCACGGTGTTCTTATTTCAATTTCCAGGAGTGTATGTACCAAAATTAACGAACCGCAGTTTCAGTAGAACGCCGCTCTACTAGTTACATCTGTGCCGACAGTGACGGTCCCACAGCGCTATCACTCCCTAGCCGATACTAACGTTATTTTCCATCCTCTACCCCATGTTCTTATTTGTGCATGTCAATGCCTTCCCCTATCATACTGCCCTATGCAATAAAGTGTTTTTTTTTTTTTTTTTTTTTTTTTTTTTTTTTTTTTTTTTTCCATCAGTCTACTGACTGGTTTGATGCGGCCCGCCACGAATTCCTTTCCTGTGCTAACCTCGTCATCTCAGAGTAGCACTTGCAACCTATGTCCTCAATTATTTGCTTGACGTATTCCAATCTCTGCCTTCCTCTACAGTTTTTGCCCTCTACAGCTCCCTCTAGGACCATGGAAGTCATTCCCTCATGTCTTAGCAGATGTCCTATCATCCTGTCCCTTCTCCTTATCAGTGTTTTCCACATATTCCTTTCCTCTCCGATTCTGCGTAGAACCCCCTCATTCCTTACCTTATCAGTCCACCTAATTTTCAACATTCGTCTATAGCACCACATCTCAAATGCTTCGATTCTTTTCTGTTCCGGTTTTCCCACAGTCCATGTTTCACTACCATACAATGCTGTACTGCAGACGTACATCCTCAGAAATTTCTTCCTCAAATTAAGGCCGGTATTTGATATTAGTAGACTTCTCTTGGCCAGAAATGCCTTTTTTGCCATAGCGAGTCTGCTTTTGATGTCCTCCTTGCTCCGTCCGTCATTGGTTATTTTACTGCCTAGGTAGCAGAATTTCTTAACTTCATTGACTTCGTGACCATCAATCCTGATGTTAAGTTTCTCGCCGTTCTCATTTCTACTACTTCTCATTAACTTCGTCTTTCTCCGATTTACTCTCAAACCATACTGTGTACTCATTAGACTGTTCATTCCGTTCAGCAGATCATTTAATTCTTCTTCACTTTCACTCAGGATAGCAATGTCATCAGCGAATTGTATCACTGATATCCTTTCACCTTGTATTTTAATTCCACTCCTGAACCTTTCTTTTATTTCCATCATTGCTTCCTCGATGTACAGAGTAAAGAGTAGGGGCGAAAGGCTACAGCCTTGTCTTACACCCTTCTTAATACGAGCACTTCGTTCTTGATCGTCCACTCTTATCATAATCCCTCTTGGTTGTTGTACATATTGTATATGACCCGTCTCTCCCTATAGCTTACCCCTACTTTTTTCAGAATCTTGAACAGCTTGCACCATTTTATATTGTCGAACGCTTTTTCCAGGTCGACAAATCCTATGAAAGTGTCCTGATTTTTCTTTAGTCTTGCTTCCATTATTAGCCGTAACGTGAGAATTGCCTCTCTCGTCCCTTTACTTTTCCTAAAGCAAACTGATCGTCACCTAGCGCATTCTCAATTTTCTTTTCCATTCTTCTGTATAATATTCTTGTAAGCAGCTTCGATGCATGTGCTCTTAAGCTGATTGTGCGATAATTCTCGCCCTTGTCAGCTCTTTCCGTCTTCGGAATTGTGTGGATGATGCTTTTCCGAAAGTTAGATGGTATGTCGCCAGACTCATATATTCTACACACCAACGTGAATAGTCGTTTTGTTGCCACTTCAGCCAATGATTTTAGAAATTCTGATGGAATGTTATCTATCCCTTCTGCCTTATTTGACCGTAAGTCCTCCAAAGATCTTTTAAATTCCGATTCTAATACTGGATCCCCTATCTCTTCTAAATCGACTCCTGTTTCTTCTTCTATCACATCAGACAAATCTTCACCCTCATAGAGGTTTCCAATGTATTCTTTCCACCTATCTGCTCTCTCCTCTGCATTTAACAGTGGAATTCCCGTTGCACTCTTAATGTTACCACCGTTGCTTTTAATGTCACCAAAGGTTGTTTTGACTTTCCTGTATGCTGAGTCTGTCCTTCCGACAGTCATATCTTTTTCGATGTCTTCACATTTTTCCTGCAGCCATTTCGTCTTAGATTCCCTGCACTTCCTATTTATTTCATTCCTCAGCGACTTGTATTTCTGTATTCCTGATTTTCCCGGAACATGTTTGTAATTCCTCCTTTCATCAATCAACTGAAGTATTTCTTCTGTTACCCATGGTTTCTTCGCAGCTACCTTCTTTGTGCCTATGTTTTCCTTCCCAACTTCTGTGATGGCCCTTTTTAGAGATGTCCATTCCTCTTCAACTGTACTGCCTACTGCGCTATTCCTTATTGCTGTATCTATAGCGTTAGAGAACTTCAAACGTATCTCGTCATTCCTTAGTACTTCCGTATCCCACTTCTTTGCGTATTGATTCTTCCTGACTAATGTCTTGAACTTCAGCCTACTCTTCATCACTACTATATTGTGATCTGAGTCTATATCTGCTCCTGGGTACGCCTTACAATCCAGTATGTGATTTCGGAATCTCTGTCTGACCATGATGTAATCTAATTGAAATCTTCCCGTATCTCCCGGCCTTTTCCAAGTATACCTCCTCCTCCTCTTGTGAGTCTTGAACAGGGTATTCGCTATTACTAGCTGAAACTTTTTACAGAACTCAATTAGTCTTTCTCTTCTTTCATTCCTAGTCCCAAGAACATATACTCATGTAACCTTTTCTTCTACTCCTTCCTCTACAACTGCATTACAGTCGCCCATGACTATTAGATTTTCGTCCCCCTTTACATACTGCATTACCCTTTCAATATCCTCATACACTTTATCTGTTCATCCTCAGCTTGCGACGTCGGCATGTATACCTGAACTATCGTTGTCGGTGTTGGTCTGCTGTCGATTCTGATTAGAACATCCCGGTCACTGAACTGTTCACAGTAACACACCCTCTGCCCTACCTTCCTATTCATAACGAATCCTACACCTGTTATACCATTTTCTGCTGCTGTTGATATTACCCGATACTCATCTGACCAGAAATCCTTGCCTTCCTTCCACTTCACTGACCCCTACTATATCTAGATTGAGCCTTTGCATTTCCCTTTTCAGATTTTCTAGTTTCCCTACCACGTTCAAGCTTCTGACATTCCACGCCCCGACTCGTAGAACGTTATCCTTTCGTTGATGATTCAGTCTTTTTCTCATGGTAACCTCCCCTTGGCAGTCCCCTCCCGAAGATCCGAATGGGGGACTATTCCGGAATCTTTTGCCAATGGAGAGATCATCATGATACTTCTTCAATTACAGGCCACATGTCCCGTGGATACACGCTACGTGTCTTTAATGCAGTGCTTTCCATTGCCTTATGCATCCTCATATCGTTGATCATTGCTGATTCTTCCGCCTTTAGGGGCAATTTCCCACCCCTATGACCAGAGAGTGCCCTGAACCTCTATCCGCTCCTCCGCCCTCTTTGACAAGGCCGTTGGCAGAATGAGGCTGACCTCTTATGCCGGAAGTCTTCGGCCGCCAATGCTAATTATTTATCAAAATTTAGACAGTGGCGGGGATCGAACCCGGGACCGAAGACGTTTTGATTATGAATCAAAGACGCTACCCCTAGACCACGGGTACAATTCCAATGAAGTGTACTGTCCGTGAAAAGTCAACTACCCAGTGTTCATGTGTCGGGCAATTTATTTTTGTTTAAAGTGGGGACCACTCATGATCATTACGTTATTCTTTTGTGTATGTTTACACGGATCAGCGCCACTACACAGATAAATCATTTGAATGGAGTACTTAAAGGCATTCCAGGTCTTATACAGGGTGTTTCACTAAACGTGTTTGCCTCTGTAAGTTACGAAGTAATTAGCGACGGAAATATTTATTGCGGCAGGTCACCATAAGAAACGTTACACTATCTGCGGAGTTATGGACATAGTTTATTGTGACATTATCCAAAGAGATACAGCAAATTTTTTACATGGAACAATAGTTGTTTCTATTTTGCACTGGAATCAGTAACAGCAGCTGTGTATACAGTGTAACCGTTGTGCTACTAAATGTAACTGGGTTTTCTCTTTTGATGCTAGTCAATTGTCAGGATGAGCATTCTAAAGCATCATGTCAGGGTGAAAATACTAAGTTAATTAATTTTTCTCTCTTAACAACTTGTGGGCAGGGTGGGTTCTTCCTTGGCTCGGGTATGAGGTCGAATGAAACATCATTTTTACGTAAGATAACTTTTATTGAAGATGTGTACAACTGTTTCTTACTCGATGTTCTGGCTCGGAGAACGGCAGCTGTGTCGTTTGCGTAGCCTTCTGCTGCGGCAGCGGCAGCGGCGGCGGCGGCGGCGGCGTCTGATTACGCGTAGCGGTGTGTATCTCGTGTCGCCGTCTCTCCCAGCAGACTGGAGACGCGCAGCGCGAGGTGGCCGGTTTAATTATTGCGAGCGAAGTCGTGCATCGGATGGTGATACCTTGAATGTGGCGTCCGAGTGTTTCTCTTCTCTAAGCGGCCGCGTGTGTTGTGCGTCGGCCAGCGGAGCGGCGAGGCGGGGGAAGGCCAGTGTCCTGGACTCGAACAACGGACTCCCGCTTGCCAGTCTTCGGCTGTCAGATCTTCATCCCAGCTCACAGGTGACTGCTGATGTGAGGCCGTCTCCTTCCCGTCCTCACGAGTCACCCGGGTATGTAAAAAACAGACTTCAAATACCTTTTAACTTCTGTCTTCTGGCGCCGAGGCTGCTGCTTGCTATTCCATTACAGCGACGGACTTGGTGCGTCTGTGCACGATGCAGTCTCTTCTTGCATGACGGTCTTCAGCACCGAAACCTACTGAAAACTACTGCTACGCTTCTTCACTTCATCGTCTTCTTCGTCTCTCGTCTCGTCTCCATCTGTCTGGCCCACTGCGTCTCGCGTATTTATTCACTTCAGTTTACTGGAGGTGAACGACTTCACGGTCATTGCCTCTTCTGTCACGTTAAGCTCCCAGAAGAATCTTCTTAACGTCGGTCATTGGCTCTTGGAATGTAGGCGAGGGCCTTTGATCACACGTGACGACTGAGAAACACGTGAGCCGGTCATTGCCTCTTCTGTCACGTTGAAAAGCTTCTCGAAGAATCTTCTTAACGTCGGTCATTGGCTCTTGGAATGTAGGCGAGGGCCTTTGCTCGCATGCGGCAACTGAAAAACACGTGAGCCGGTCGGGCGATGCCCTGACGGCTGAATCGACAGTGCCCGCTTACGAGGTGTGGCTAGAAAAAAACCGGACTAGTACTGGTGAAACAATAAAACGAATGCAATAAGGCTGAAAGTCGCGTGGCCTGTCACGTGACTCTCGCTCCGCCTACTGCTCGAGTTTCATCTGCCTCCTGCACTCAGTCTGCCCGTGGCGTCTGTTTTAAGTAGTTGACGTTTTGTCTGTGCGTCGGAAAATGTTTAGTGTACAGAAAGAACAGCGTGTTAACATCAAATTTTGTTTCAAACTAGGAAAATCTGCAAGTGAAACGTTTGTAATGTTACAACAAGTGTACGGCGATGATTGTTTATCGCGAACACAAGTGTTTGAGTGGTTTAAACGATTTAAAGATGGCCGCGAAGACACCAGTAATGACACTCGCACTGGCAGACCATTATCAGCAAAAACTGATGCAAACATTGAAAAAATCGGTAAACTTGTTCGACAAGATCGCCGTTTAACAATCAGAGCAGTGTCTGAGTTAACAGGAGTTGACAAGGAAAGTGTTAGGCAGATTCTTCATGAAAGTTTCAACGTGAACAAAGTGTGTTCAAAAATGGTTCCAAAGTGTCTCACAATTGAACAGAAGGAACGCCGAAGAATGATTTGTTCTGACATCCTGGAAAACATTGAAAGTGATCCCACCTTCTTACAAAATGTTATTACTTGCGATGAATCGTGGTTTTTTTCTTACGATCCCGAAACTAAACGCCAATCGATGCATTGGAAAACTCCTGGTTCTCCACGACAAAAAAAAAGCACGAATGTCAAAATCGAAATTCAAGGCAATGATGATTGTTTTTTTTTTTTGACATCAAAGGGATTGTGCACATTGATTGGGTACCAGAGGGACAAACAGTGAATCAGCATTACTACATTAGCGTCCTGGCTACCCTACGTGAGCGAGTACGGAGAAAACGGAACGATTTGTGGAGAAAAAAGTCATGGATCCTTCACCAAGACAATGCCCCAGCTCACAGTGCGTTGTCAGTGAAGACGTTTTTGGCAAAACACAACATTCCCATCTTAGATCATCCACCCTACTCACCTGATTTGGCCCCCTGTGACTTTTTTCTTTTCCCTAAAGTCAAGTCAGCTTTGAAAGGAACTAGATTTGAGACTGTTCAAGCAGTAAAAGAAAAAGCGAGGGAAGTAATGTATGGACTTAACGAAAATGATCTGCAGCATTGCTATGAACAGTGGAAAATTCGTATGGAGCGGTGTAGAGACCGAGGAGGAGAGTACATTGAAGGAGATAACATGAAATTGTAAATAATTGTAAATAAATGTTTTTTCCAGCATCAGTCTGGTTTTTTTCTAGCCACACCTCGTATGTGGAACTTGCTGACTTCACGGTCATTGTCTCTTCTGTTCTGCTGTTCTGCCCGCTGTTTGCCAGTATGCAACTCTCTAAACTTTTCATTTATATTCTAATTTCTACTTCAGTTTGATTTCACTAATTTATTTACGTAAGTACCACTCACCAACAGCAATTCACATTGCATTCCTATCGGTTTGGGAGCTACAACAATTCAAAGTTTCAGGGGCAGATGCCACACACGCTGCGCGTAACGCAATGCGCCTTCTAAATGTGGTGCGGCCGAGTTGTAATGTCGCCGGTGTCACGGAGCGAGAAGCTTCCTCGATGAGCTGTTAGACTGCCGGCTGTCGCAGCAACGGCCGCATACCCGACAGTTCGAGCCACACAAACAAACTGGGCTCAATACCACAGTTACTGACATCGGCCGGCCGGTGTGGCCGTGCAGTTCTAGGCGCTTCAGTTTGGAACCGCGAGACCGCTACGGTCGCAGGTTCGAATCCTGCCTCGGGCATTGATGTGTGTGATGTCCTTAGGTTAGTTAAGTTTAAGTAGTTCTAAGTTCTAGGGGACTGATGACCTCAGATGTTAGGTCCAATAGTGCTCAGGGCCATTTGAACCCATTTGAACTGACATCGGATGAAGATGGCATACACGAACAACGAGTACGTTGACATGTTTCTGATGCCCGGCAAGTGCCGACTCGATGCCACACGCCGTGAGATATTCTAGGCGACAGCCATTGCGTTCTTACGTGCCGAACAACGACTTCGGGAAACAGGGCGCTTGGTAATGCGCCGCAGCAACAGATGAAGAACTGCAAGAAGTGAGGAGACGGAGGTGTTTGTTTAAGCTGCAGCACACCACGACCCTCATGTCAGCTTACGGGCCGTTGCTACAGTCGCTGGTGTCAATCTCACATCTGTGTGGCATATAGTGCACGGCCACAGGTTTCACCCGTACCGCCTGTCACTGACCCAGGAGCTGCATGGGAACGATTTCCGTGTGAGAGTTACACTCTGTGAATGGGCCTTGCGTAATTTCACGCTGGAGTCTTTACAAGGTGTTATGTTCTCGGATGAGTCGACGTTCACAAATTATGGTGCAGTGAATCGCCATAACGTGTACTACTGGGCCGCAGACAATCCTCAGTGGGTACGACCTGTCGACCGTCAGCGTAGGTAGTCTATTAGTGCGTGGTGTGGAATCCTTGGGGATGAAATCATCGGTCCACACTACTTCCCAGGTACACTGACAAGTGAGTTATATCGCGCTTTTATAGTCGACAGTTTGGGTGGTCTCCTTGAACATGTGTGCCTACACACGAGCGTCCATACGTGGATGCAGCACGATGGCCACCCAGCCAATTTTGCGCGTGCTGTTGTGGAAGAACTAGGCTTGCAGGAAGTTGGTTGCGGTGCAATGGTCCTCATTCATGGCCAGCAAGGTCACCCGACTTAACACCATTATATTTATTTTTGTGGGGATATCTAAAGGATCGTGTTTAAGTCACTGATCCCACATCCCCAGATGATCTAAAACGGCGCATCCAGGACGCATGTTGCTCCGTGACACAGGCGATGTTTTATCTCGTCCGCAGATCCTTTAGAAGGCGCATTGCATTGTGCATTCAGGAACATGGGCACACTTTTGAACATCTCATTTAAATCAACTTCCCACCGCCAGAACATCCATCACCCACCACTCCGCCAAGTATTATGTACGGCGTCTGGTATCTGCCCCTGAAGATTTGAAGGGTTGTAGCTCCCAAACTAAAAGTGATAGGAATGTAATTTAAATTGATGTGTACACAGCTGGTGTTACTGATTCCAGTACATGATACAAAACAACTATTGTTCCATTTAAAAAACTCTATCTTTTTGTTCTGGATAATAAGACAAAAAACTATGTTCATAGATCCGCAGACAGTGTAAAGTTTTTTATGGTGACCTACAGCAATAAGTATTTCCGTCACCAAACACATTCAGTGAAACACCGTGTATGTTACGACCTCATCAGAGCCTTAATCCCTACTAAATGACAAGAGCCGGCCGCGGTGGTCTAGCGGTTCTAGGCGCTCAGTCCGGAACCGCGCGACTGCTACGGTCGCAGGTTCGAATCCTGCCTCGGGCATGGATGTGTGTGATGTCCTTAGGTTAGTTAGGTTTAATGGCTCTGAGCACTATGGGACTTAACATCTATGGTCATCAGTCCCCTAGAACTTAGAACTACTTAAACCTAACTCACCTAAGGACAGCACACAACACCCAGTCATCACGAGGCAGAGAAAATCCCTGACCCCGCCGGGAATCGAACCCGGGAACCCGGGCGTGGGAAGCGAGAACGCTACCGCACGACCACGAGCTGCGGACTTAGTTAGGTTCAAGTAGTTCTAAGTTCTAGGGGACTAATGACCACAGATGTTAAGTCCCATAGTGCTCAGAGCCATTTGAACCATTTTTCAAATGACAAGACGAACAAAAGCAGGTGAAATTTTTTTTTTGGTTGCGTGATTGAATAGAGATAGGTAGTCTGCTGCGATCTACAAGAAGTGTGAAACAAAGCATAGTGCAATAGATAGAGAGAAGCAGAATGAAACGCTTGTAGCAGTCAAGAGAGCGTTAAGTGAAGCGTTCCGTGACTACCGCAGGGGAATATTGGCAAATGATCTTTCAGAAACCCCACAGAAATTCTTTTAGAAGTCCATCGTTCACGCGGACACGGGATAGTGACTCGTGAAATGAGTAAAGAAAACGAATCACCGTATCATCAAAGAAATTTATTTCCGACGACTAGTTTCGGAGCAACACTTACGCCATCTCCAAGTCTATTATAAAGCAAAAGAGTACTTTCATGCCGGCCGGTGTGACCGAGCGGTTCTAGGTGCTAGGTTGCACGTTCGAATCCTGCCTCGGGCATGGATTTGTGTGATGTCCTTAGGTTAGTTAGGTTTAAGTAGTTCTAAGTTCTAGGCGACTGATGACCTCAGATGTTAAGTCCCATAGTGCTCAGAGCCATTTGTACCATTTGAGTACTTTCATTCCTTGGCCCACGTGTCGACAACAGGTAAGTAGGGTATACACTGCTGATGGACGTAACCACAAAACGAGTATGATATGGATTCTACGATACATGGGCCAAAGAACGAAAGTATTCTTTTGATTTATAGAGGACCAGAAAACGTCGTAAGTGTCGCGCTGAAACTAGTCGTTTGAAATAAATTTCTTTGATGATACTGTAGGGAAGCAGCCTACTCACGCCGTAGTAAATTCACATCAGTCTTTCAATTGTGTGCCAGCCAGTCCGCTGTAACTAGCTCTCACGTCATAAATGTTGCGCAATACATTAAAAATCAAGCAAATAACCTGAAACGGTTGTAGCATGTCAGGAGTAATACTAAATTAATATGTGTTGAATATCAGTTCAATAACTTTAACCATTTTCGAAATTTGGACGTTTTTCTGTAAAAATCATTGACGCAACAGGAAAGAGCTAGAGATTTAAAAATTTATATTTAGATTCCTTTTCCATAATAATTTAATAGAAACAGTACTTTGGATCTCACAAATTAAGATTTTAGTTGAAATTCATAATTTTCTGGTTTTTGTCTTAAAAATTAAGGAAGCAAGATAGATTAAGTAGGCTAATAAATAAGGCTAGGATGTTTATATTTAAGTAGAATGGAGATCCGCTATAACCATAAAGATGTGAGAAGTTTCATTTCAATAACTATAAAACTAAAGCGATAGCGTATCTCCAAAGGGCAAGTTCAGAGCTCGTCTACTACGTGCAGTGTAATTAAATTAATTCTCTCGCCCAAAATATTTAACTTAGCCACGTCAAACTTTTATTATGATTACTTACCTGTGTGTTGAATGCACATTTAAATTGAGAGTTTCATCGGCCATCAGCAAAAGAAGCTATGATTTATTCGGTAACTTAAAGTGGTGCATTACTAGCCCAGCGGCTAGTTGGGAGAGCCGATTTGATCAGGCGTTCCCCTAGCCGTCCGCACCGCGGCTTTATACACTCCTGGAAATGGAAAAAAGAACACATTGACACCGGTGTGTCAGACCCACCTTACTTGCTCTGGACACTGCGAGAGGGCTGTACAAGCAATGATCACACGCACGGCACAGCGGACACACCAGGAACCGCGGTGTTGGCCGTCGAATGGCGCTAGCTGCGCAGCATTTGTGCACCGCCGCCGTCAGTGTCAGCCAGTTTGCCGTGGCATACGGAGCTCCATCGCAGTCTTTAACACTGGTAGCATGCCGCGACAGCGTGGACGTGAACCGTATGTGCAGTTGACGGACTTTGAGAGAGGGCGTATAGTGGGCATGCGGGAGGCCGGGTGGACGTACCGCCGAATTGCTCAACACGTGGGGCGTGAGGTCTCCACAGTACATCGATGTTGTCGCCAGTGGTCGGCGGAAGGTGCACGTGCCCGTCGACCTGGGACCGGACCGCAGCGACGCACGGATGCACGCCAAGACCGTAGGATCCTACGCAGTGCCGTAGGGGACCGCACCGCCACTTCCCAGCAAATTAGGGACACTGTTGCTCCTGGGGTATCGGCGAGGACCATTCGCAACCGTCTCCATGAAGCTGGGCTACGGTCCCGCACACCGTTAGGCCGTCTTCCGCTCACGCCCCAACATCGTGCAGCCCGCCTCCAGTGGTGTCGCGACAGACGTGAATGGAGGGACGAATGGAGACGTGTCGTCTTCAGCGATGAGAGTCGCTTCTGCCTTGGTGCCAATGATGGTCGTATGCGTGTTTGGCGCCGTGCAGGGGAGCTCCACAATCAGGACTGCATACGATTGAGGCACACAGGGCCAACACCCGGCATTATGGTGTGGGGAGCGATCTCCTACACTGGCCGTACACCACTGGTGATCGTCGAGGGGACACTGAATAGTGCACGGTGCATCCAAACCGTCATCAAACCCATCGTTCTACCATTCCTAGACCGGCAAGGGAACTTGCTGTTCCAACAGGACAATGCACGTCCGCAGGTATCCCGTGCCACCCAACGTGCTCTAGAAGGTGTAAGTCAACTACCCTGGTCAGCAAGATCTCCGGATCTGTCCCCCATTGAGCATGTTTGGGACTGGATGAAGCGTCGTCTCACGCGGTCTGCACGTCCGGCACGAACGCTGGTCCAACTGAGGCGCCAGGTGGAAATGGCATGGCAAGCCGTTCCACAGGACTACATCCAGCATCTCTACGATCGTCTCCATGGGAGAATAGCAGCATGCATTGCTGCGAAAGGTGGATATACACTGTACTAGTGCCGACATTGTGCATGCTCTGTTGCCAGTGTCTATCTGCCTGTGGTTCTGTCAGTGTGATCATGTGATGTATCTGACCCCAGGAATGTGTCAATAAAGTTTCCCGTTCCTGGGACAATGAATTCACGGTGTTCTTATTTCAATTTCCAGGAGTGTATATAAGAATGCTGCGCGAGGAAGGAAGGCCCCAGTTCTCTCCAGACGCTGAATAGCACACCACCTGCGTCGAGAGTCGCGCCGCGTCGGTATCATTGCTATAAACAGCCTCGGATGCCGTATTAAGTTACTCGGGATACGTGTAACCATGAAATCATTTTCGAGTGAAGTGTTAATTATGGGATGATTTTAATTATCTATCTTCAGTTTGCGTATGTGGTATTTTCACGTGCCGTCGCGGGACAGACATTCTACCATTATTTAGCGTGGCGTTTGATGAACATTATCATCAAATTATGGCGAGCATTCATTTAAATATTTAATTTGGACAGTTATAGTTGCATCAGCGCATTAGACTCTGAACTGCTCTTAGTCAGATTGTGTGGATTCTTTTCTTTTTTTTTTCATCTGTGACTTTCAGAATATACTCAACTATTTTAGAAAATCGTTTTTGATTATGAATCCCAGACAATCTCCTAATTCCTCAGAGCTATAAGCTGCAGCTATAAGTGTGTTTCTCAGATGAAGTGGGCACTAGGAATTCTAATTACAGGCTTCACGTTTTTTGTAGTTAGAGAGACAGTGTTGAGAACGGCAAAACAACAGCATAAACAATAGGAACACTTATATAACAATTAATTCCACCCGCCGCCGCACATATGGTTAATCGGCCGGGAAATGTATCTTTTCTACATCACAAAACATTATATAAAACACAACAAATAATTTCAACCAGCCGCCCCACAATACGGCTGTGGTGGTCATATGTATAGGTTTTAGTGGCACAAAAGTTAGTGTCCAGCCGCTCGTGAATAAGATATCAACTGAAATTAACGGTAGCAAAGCATCCGAAGGAGAGTATTGCCCCAACTTAGTTCTCGTAGCGCTGGAAAGAGGAGTGAGATATCCGTGTCAGTGGAGTCGAGAAACAGCTGAAATCGTTAAAACTGAACACAGCCCCATGGCTCGATGGAATCCTTATCAGATTCGATACCCAACTTGCAGATGAGTCGGCCCCTCTTCACTATAATCCATCGTAGATCTCTCAAGCGAAAGACTGATGCTGATAGGCGGAAGAGAGCACGCCTGTCTACAAAAGGGTAGCAGAAGTGATCCCCGAAACGACCGTTCAGTATCTTTGATATCCATTCATTGTAGAATCCCAGAACATAATCAAAGCTCAAACATTATGAGGTATCTCGAACAGAACGACCTCCCCCTCGTTAACCAGAGTGGATTTAGAACATATAGGTCATGTTAAATCCTATTCGCACTTTTCTCACCTGACGTCCTTCGGGTGAACCCTACGGAAGCGTGTTTAGGATCCTTGCTGCTCATGTTTTATATTAATGACCTTGCGGGCAATATTAAAAGTAACCTCAGACGTTTCATAAATGATGCAGTTATCTAGAATAAGTACAGCCTGAACGAAGCTGTACAAATATTCAATGAGACCTCATACGATTTTAAAGCGATGCAATGATTGGCAGCTTGCTTTAAATGTTCCAAAATGTAAAATTGAGCGCTTTACAAGAAAACGTAGTAAGTATGAATATAATATTAGTGACTTCCAATAGCAATTTGTACAGTTATAGAAATACATGTAACACTTAGTAGGGACATTAAGTGGTATGGCGACATAGGGTCAATGGTGCGTAAAGGAGGTAACAGTTTTCAAAATGGTTCAAATGGCGCTAAGCTCCATGGGACTTAACATCTGATGTCCAATAATGGTCATGTCTAGAGAGTTTGGTGGCAAGACGAAGTGTTTGAACACTGAAGAGTGTTCCTGGTGACATTCTGTAGCAAGTCTGAACGTGTGGGGTGTCGCATTGTCCTGCTGGAATTGCCCAAGTCCGTCGGAATGCACAATGGACATGGATGGATGAAGGTGATCAGACATGGTGCTTACGTACGTGCCACGGCCAGAGTGGTATCCAGGCGTCATCAGTCCCCTAGACTTAGAACTACTTAAACCTAACCAACCTAAGGACATCACACACATCCATGTTCGAGGCAGGATTCGAACCTGCGACCGTAGCAACAGCGCGGTTCCGGACTGAAGCGCCTATAACCACTCGGCCACAGCAGTCGGCTTAACAGTTTTCGGGTTTATTGCTATAATTCTATGAAATACAAAAACATGGTTCAAATGGCTCTAAGGGACTTAACATCTGAGGTCATCAGTCCCCTAGAACTTAGAACTACTTAAACCTAACTAACGTGAGGACGCCGCCCGTGTGGCCGAGTGGTTCTAGGCGCTTCAGTCTGGAACCGCGCGACCGCTACAGTCGCAGGTTCGAATCCTGCCTTGGGCATGGATGTGTGTGATGTCCTTAGGTTAGTTAGCTTTAAGTAGTTCTAAGTTCTAGGGGACTGATGACCTCAGATGTTAAGTCCCATAGTTCTCAGAGCCATTTGAACCATAACCTAAGGACATCACACACATCCATGCCCGAGGCAGGATTCGAACCTGTGACAGGAGCGGTTGCGCGGTTCCAGACTGAAGTGCCTAGAACCACTCGGCGACAACCGCCGGCTGTGGAAATGTTAAACTTCAGTTTATGCAGCTATTGCACACTATTTTTGATATGGTCTAATTATAATTGTATTCGACACCTTCTTTTGACAGCTTTTAACAATTTATCATGGTTACATCTCTGGATTGTGATTCTATGGATTTGTGAGATGTTATTATCTTTTTCTTGTTTTCTAGAATTATCATTACGTGACTGCTTTATTTTGTGGGTTGCGAGTAGATATAATCTTTGTTCTGTTTATTGATACTATAGTTACGTCTCGGTTATTAATCAGTGGATTTGTAAGAATTTTTTATCTTTGTTTTGTTTACTGGTGGTGTTATCTGTACTTAATGTCGATGATTTCAATAAAGTTGTCGATGTAGTTTTTATGTTTTAATTCAGTTTGTTCATTTGAGATTTTGTTGGGATATTTACATGTGTTAGTGTAAACTTCTATTTCTCCCGGAAGATTTAGTTTCGGGCCCTTCGGTGTTATGTACGAGATTTCTATAGCGTGTTATAACTGGTTTAGGTGGTGATTCTCTGTTCTGATTTCTGGTTCGTGGCGCTATGTCTTATGTGTTCTTGATATCGTATTTTGAAATTTCTGCCCGTTTTTCCTATACAGAATTTCCACCAGTGCGCTGCCCTCTTCTACTTAGTGTACGCGATGCTTCCGCCATGTTTAAATCACATCGCTGTTCCATGGCTTTTGTCGCCTCGTAGTATGTGAAAATGATATTCCAACACTGGCGACGAAGAATGCCGTGAAAGTTTTACACTTGGTAACCAATTCTCCTGCTGAAGCAAACCTGTGTGAAATTCTCTACAGTGGCTACCACATATTTCTTTCCAGTGCCCACGTAATAACACGACGGAAAGAAGTTAAATTAAAGAGCGTAGTGCACCAAGTACTTGAGGAGCTGTTTATTCATATTTAAATTTGTCAGCTGGGTTTGCCTAACTTCTCACTGGCTTTAAATCACGATATCTGATCTAATAACTCAAATAAGAACTGAAAGAAAATTCTACCGATTAAACTAGCACTTTTTATATGACGACCCTTCGCAGTTAAAACAGATGCAGTTGTCAGGGAGAGTACCAGGGGCACGTTTTATGTAGCTGACCCTGCCAGAATATATTATTTCCTTTATTACAGTCGTTTTACATGTGCTGACGACAGTAAGGACGAAGATCGCTTTGTACCGTGCTCGAATCACCAGAGGCCCTTCCGTTTGCATGTTCGGAAGAGCCAGTGCTGATAATTTATTCCGGCCACAGATAACGCTACTTGTCACGGCTGGAACCGTGCCACGCTTATGCAGGCCATAAAGTCTAAATCTTCCGGACGCTGGGCAAACATTGCTCGCTCGTTCTCCTCTTTTTGGAGCGCGCTCATTTGTACTGGGCACGGTTCCGTGTCACTGACAGGGACACATTACTGTTTAAACAAACCCATGTTTGCGTTAATTCCGTGCCTTAAAGGGGCACCATCTCTTCGCACTTGCCATTGCCGCCACTAAACCACGACACAGGCTGTGAAAAACTGTCTCCGTCACAGTCTGACGGATGTTTTATTTACACTGAAGAGCCAAAGAAACTAGTCTTTCTTCTTTATGGTCGCCTTGTCCCACGTCACGAAGGGTCGGCTTTCCTCTTCTGGATCCTTCTCCTCCGTAGTACTCTATCCGTTGCCTCTTCCTTCTTCCACCCTTTCACCTTTAGGTCCCCGGATATCTTATCCTTCCACCCCACCTTCGGTCTTCCTCTCCTTCTCGCTCCTTCAATCTCTATATCTTCAACTCTGTTTCCGATATACTCTTCCCCTTTTCTCTGTAAGTGTCCGTACCACCTTGTATCTTTTTCCCCATGGGTCCCACTTTCACAGCTCCTCTAACAAATTCATTTCTAGTCCTGTCCTTCCTTGTTACCCCACACATCCACCTCAGCATCCTCATATCCGCCACTTCCATCTTCCTTTCCTGGGCTACTGTGATTGGCCATGTCTCTGCACCGTATATCATAGCTGGCCTTACCACCGACTTGTACACTTTCCCTTTCAACCCAATGCTCACCTTCTTGTCATACAACATTCCACTCAGTTTCCTCCAGTTGTTCCAACCGCAATTTATTCGGTGTTGTATCTCGCTTTCCAGTCCTCCATCCCTCTGTATGTACGATCACAGGTATTTATATTTGCAGACCGATTTCAGCTCATCGTCCTGGATCTTGCAAGACCCCATCTGCACATCCTTCAGTGCTAAATATTCTGACTTTGTCCTGCTAATTTTCATCCCTCTTTCTTCTAGTGCCTTCCTCCAATCCTCCAGCTTTTCCTCAAGTCTGTCGATGCTCTGCTCACAAAGAACCACATCCGCAAACATCATATTCCACGGTGCTTCCTTCTTCACATCTTTCACCAGCACATCCATAATCTGGTCAAAGAGGTAGGGACTAAGCGCAGACCCTTGATGTAACCCTACTTTTACTGGAAACTCCTTTGTCGTGCCCACACTACTTCTCACCTGTATTATTGCTCCTCTGTACATTTCCTTCCAAACTAGTACAGCCAAAGAAACTAGTACACTTGCCTAATATTGTGTAGCCCCCCCCCCCCCCCCCCCCCCCCCCCGGAGCACGCAGAAGTACCGCAGCAGGACGTGGCATGGACTCGACTAATGTCTGAAGTAGTGCTGGAGGAAACTGACCATGAATCCTGCAGGGCTGTCCATAAATACTAAGAGGGGGTGGAGATCTGTTCTGAACAGCACGTTGCAAGACACTCCAGACATTCTCAATAATGGTCATCTTTAGAGAGTTTGGTGGCAAGAGGAAGTGTTTGAACTCTGAAGAGTATTCCTGGAGACATTCTGTAGCAAGTCTGGACGTGTGCGATGTCGCATTGTCCTGCTGGAATTGCGCAAGTCCGTCGTAATGCACAATGGACATGGATGGATGAAGGTGATCAGACAGGATGCTTACATACGTGCCACTGTCAGAGTCGTATCCAGGCGTATCCGGGGTCCCATACCACTCCAACTGCACACGCCCCACAACATTACAGAGCCTCCACCAGCTTGAACAGTCCACTGCTGACATGCACGGTCCATGTTTTCATGAGGCTGTCGCCATACCCGTACACCTCCATCCGCTCGATACAATTTGAAACAAGACTCTTGCGACCAGGTAATATCTTTCCAGTCATCAACAGTCCAATGACGGTGTTGACGGGCCCAGCTGAGGCGCAAAGCTTTGTGCCGTGCAGTCATCAAAAGTACACCAATGGGCCTTCGGCTCCGAAAGCCAATATCGATGATGTTGGGTCAGCATTGAAATCTGCAGCAATTTGCGGAAGGGCTGCACTTCTTCAGTTGTCGTTGCAGGACACACCGATGTCGGAGATTTGATATTGTACCGAATTCCTGATATTTCACGGTACGAGCGTAATGGGACCCACCGCGGAACTCACGGACTTCGAAAGTGGTCAGGTCACTGGGTGTCACTTGTGTCATACGTCTGCACGCGAGATTTCCACACTCCTAAACATGCCTAGGTCCTCTGTTTCCGATGTGATAGTGAATTGCAAACGTGAAGGGACACGTGCCACACAAAAGCGTTCAGGTGCACCTTGTCTGTTGACTGACAGAGACCGCCGACAGTTGAAGAGGATCGTAATGCGTAAGAGGTAGACAGCAATCCAGACTCTCACGGGAATTCCAAATTGCATCAGAATCCAATGCAAGTACTATGGCAGTTGGGCGGGATGTAAGAAAACTGATTTCATGATCGAGGGGCTGATAAGCCACACATCACGTCGTTAAATGCCAAACGACACCTCACCTGGTGTTAGGAGCGTAAACATTGGACAATTCAACAGTGGAAAACCGTTGTGTGGAGTGACGAATCACGGTACACAATGTGGCGATCCAATGGAAGGCTGTGGGTATGGCGAATGCCCCGTGAACGTCGTCTGCCAGCGTGTGTAGTGCCAACACTAGAATTCGGAGACCGTGGTGTTATGGTGTAGTAGCGTTTTTCATTGAGGGGGCTTGCACCCATTGTTGTTTTGCGTGACACTATCACAGCGCAGGCCTACATTGAGGTTTTAAGCACCTTCTTGCTTCCCAATGTTGAATAGCAGTTCAGGGATGGTGATTGCATCTTTCAACATGACCGACCACTTGTTTATAATGCACGGCCTGTGACGGAATCGTAATGAACTGGCCTGCACAGAGTCCTGACCTGAATCCTATAGAAAACATTTGGGATGTTTTGGAACGCCCACTTAGTGCCAGGCCTCACCGACCGTCAAAGACACCTCTCCTCAGTGCAGCACTCCTTGAAGAATGGGTTGCTTTTCCCAAAGAAACCTTCCAGCACCTGATTGGAAGTATGCCTGTGAAAGTGGAAGCTGTCATCGAGGCTAAGAGTGGGGCAACACCATGTTGAATACCAGCATTACCGATGGAGGGTGCCACTAACTTGGAAGTTATTTTCAGTCAGGTGGCCGCATATTTTGATCACATAGTGTACTTAAGCTGATCGACGGAAAAATGAAGTACAAAAGTGAAATGTACAAAATGAAGTATAAAAATGATTAATGAATGTCATGCATATAGAAATACGAGCCACTTAGGAATGAGATAAATAGGAACTGCAGGAAGTTATGGCGAAATGGCTCCATGAAAAATGTGAAGAATTCGTCAAAGGAAGGGTTGACTCAGCATATATAACTGTCAAAACAACCGTCGGTGTAATTAAAAACGAAGGTGGTAAGATTAAGTTGTTGTTGTTGTGGTCTTCAGTTCTGAGACTGGTTTGATGCAGCTCTCCATGCTACTCTATCCTGTGCAAGCTCCTTCATCTCCCAGTACCTACTGCAACCTACATCCTTCTGAATCTGCTTAGTGTATTGATATCTTGGTCTCCCTCTACGATTTTTACCCTCCACGCTGCCCTCCAACGCTAAATTTGTGATCCCTTGATGCCTCAAAACATGTCCTACCAACCGATCCCTTCTTCTAGTCAAGTTGTGCCACAAACTTCTCTTCTCCCCAATCCTATTGACCTCCTCATTAGTTACGTGATCTACCCATCTAATCTTCAGCATTCTCCTGTAGCACCACATTTAGAAAGCTTCTATTCTCTTCTTGTCCAAACTGGTTATCGTCCATGTTTCACTTCCATACATGGCTACACTCCATACAAATACTTTCAGAAACGACTTCCTGACACTTAAATCTATACTCGATGTCAACAAATTTCTCTTCTTCAGAAACGATTTCCTTGCCATTGCCAGTCTACATTTTACATCCTCTCTACTTCGACCATCATCAGTTATTTTACTCCCTAAATAGCAAAACTCCTTTACTACTTTAAGTGTCTCATTTCCTAATCTAATCCCCTCAGCATCACCCGATTTAATTTGACTACATTCCATTATCCTCGTTTTGCTTTTGTTGATGTTCATCTTATATCCCCCTTTCAAGACACTGTCCATTCCGTTCAACAGCTCTTCCAAGTCCTTTGCTGTCTCTGACAGAATTACAATGTCATCGGCGAACCTCAAAGTTTTTACTTCTTCTCCATGAATTTTAATACCTACTCCGAAATTTCTTTTGTTTCCTTTACTGCTTGCTCAATATACAGATTGAATAACATCGGGGAGAGGTAAAATAGTCCCCCATTCGGATCTCCGGGCGGGGACTACTCAAGAGGACGTCATTATCAGGAGAAAGAAAACTGGCATTCTACGGATCGGAGCGTGGAATGTTTCCACGCTCCGATCCGTAGAATGCCAGTTTTCTTTTACCCAAGAGGACGCCATCATCGTTTAACCATACAGTAAAGCTGCATGCCCTCGGGAAAAATTACGGCTGTAGTTTCCCCTTGCTTTCAGCCGTTCGCAGTACCAGCACAGCAAGGCCGTTTTGGTTAATGTTACAAGGCCAGGTCAGTCAATCATCCAGATTGTTGCCCCTGCAACTACTGAAAAGGCTGCTGCCCCTCTTCAGGAACCACGCGTTTGTCTGGCCTCTCAACAGATACCCCTCCGTTGTGGTTGCACCTACGGTACGGCCATCTGTATCGCTGAGGCACGCAAGCCTCCCCACCAACGGCAAGGTCCATGGTTCATGGGGGAAGTGTGCAATGGTTATTCCACTGTTAAATGCAGAGGAGAGTGCGGATAGGTGAGAAGAGTACACCGAGGACCTGTATGGGCGGGAGACCTTGTCTGATGACGGGATAAAGGAAGAAACAGAAGTCGATAGGGGAGAGACAGGGGATCCAGTATTAGAATTAGAATTTAAAAGTGTTTTCGCAGACTCGAAGTTTAAGAGAGAAAGGACAGGTAACATTCAATCAGAACTCCTGCAATCATTGGGGGAAGTGTCAACAAAACGGCTATTCCAGTTCGTATGTATGAGTCTGACTTTGAGAAGAACATCATTCACACAAATGCCTAGATTTTAAGGACAGGCAAGTGCGAGAATTATCACGTAATCATTTAACAGCTCATACAAGTTACTCACAAGACTAGCACACACAGAAGAATGAATTGAAAACTGAGTATGTATTACATGACGATCGCTTTGGATTTGGGAAACGTGAAGACATCAGTTCTGAGGTTGCGGTTGATAATGGAAACAAGACTGAAGAAAAATGAAGACATATTCATAGCATTTCTCGACCTTGAAAAGCGTTCGACAGTTTCAAATGGTGCAAGATCTTCGAAATTCTGAGAAAAAAATAGTGGAGAGATACAGTGAAAGACGAGTGATAAGCTTTATGTACGAGAGCAAGAGTGAACAATAACAGTGGAAGACCAAGAATGTGCTCGGATTGAAAAGAGTGAAACACAGGGATGTAGTCTTAACCCCTCCTGCTCAATCTATAAAACGAAGAAGCAATGGCGGAAGTAAAGGTAAGGTTTATGAGTAGAATTAAAATTCAAGGTGAAAGGATATTAATGATAACATTCGGTGATGACACTGCTATCCAGAATTATAGTGATGAAGAATGAGATGATATGCTGAATGGAATGAACAATCTGATGAGTACAGAATATGGATTGAGAGTAAATCGAAGAAAGACGAAAGTAATGAGAAGTAGCAGAAGTGACAACAGCGAGAAACGTAACGTCAGGTTTGATGGTCACAAAGTTAAGGAATTCTGTTACCTAAGCAGCAAAATAACCAATGAGGGACCGAGCAAGGAGGATATCAAAGTCAGACTAGCCATGAAAAAAAGAGCATTCCCGGCCAAGAGAAGTGTGTTAGCATCAATCATATTTTTTTTAATTTAGCCGTCCTGTGTGGCCGAGCGGTTCTAGGCGCTTCAGTCTGGAACCGAGCGACAGCAACGGTGGCAGGTTCGAATCGTGCCTCGGGCATGGATGTGTGTGATGTCCTTAGGTTAGTTAGGTTTAAGTAGTTCTAAGTTCTAGGGGACTGATGACCTCAGATGTTAAGTCTCATAGAGCTCAGAACCATTTGTCTTAATTTGAGGAAGAAATTTCTGAGTATGTACTTTCGGAGCACAGTGTTGTATGGTAGATAAATATGAACTATGGGAAATTCGGAAAAGAAGAGAATGGAAGCAATTGAGATGTAGTGCTACAGAAAAATGTTGAAAATTAGGTGCTCAGATAAGCTAAGGAATGAGGAGATTCTCTGCGGGATCGGCGAGGAATAAATGGGAAAAACTGACAAGAAGAAGGGACAGGGTGATATGACATTTGCTAAGACATCAGGGAATAAGTTGCATGATACTAAACGCAGCGGTACAAGGTAGAAATTGGAAATGAAGACAGAGATAATTAAGGCCGTAGGTTACAAGCGCTACTGAGAGATGTAGAGGCTGGAGAAAAACAAATAAAATTAAAAATACGGCACTGAGATAGACAACCTGTGTCGACAAACAGTTAGGAGCAGTTACGCTATTTTTTCCGCATGCCCAATTGAAAATACCACTGGTCGGATCCGATCAACCGGCCGTCGGTTGCCACCCCTGTTTTAGTGCACGCACGCTGAACTTTTTTCTGGCCGACTGACAGTTTAAGTAATAAGTAAGTAAGACATGTCATTTTTCTTCTAGTGTTATAGGTATGGGCGTCGCTATTGTTTATCACGAATTTCACCAGCAAATACATATATTGTGAATCAAGAGTTAAAATGGCAATTCTTTGATTTCTTACTGCTCGCTGTCGTGCAATCAAAACCGTTTCCTAAGTAATGGGTTGTCGCTGAAAGTTATTCCATTAGACAATATTAAACGAAAACATGCGAAAAAACGTTAGGAGTTTGTTTCTTTTGTTTACAGAACTAGCCATTATACGAAAAGCGAAACTAGCTGAACTTAATTGTTTGAGAAGTTCAGTAATAAGTTACTTATAGTTCAATTTTTCATTAGTATGTACTCTAGATATTACTGTACACTTGTTCATGCGCTACGTCAGTTATTGGTATTCCCCTGTTTGTAGTACAGAACTGAATATAGTGTGTTCTCTCAAAATTAAGGGAGATTCCGTTCTCAGCGAAACTCAGAATAAATCTTTGAGAAACATCATTCACAATTTCTACTATTGGCTTCTCTCTCATGGGATTTATTGTAACGCTAGTGCTGTGAACAAAAGCTGCTGATTTTTCCTGATGACTGTCATGTGGCATGTCATTCAGTTCTACAGGGTGGTCCAGCTGCCGCTATTGGTGGGTTATAAGCAGACAGTAGTGCCTTCGAATACCACTGCCAAGATTTTCATCTTCTCTCGCTCACCCCATGCAAACTATTAGTTTTACGGAAAAAAATGGACAGGACGTATTTGTCGGAAATATAATGTAGTTAAATTGTGATTCGGATGAATTTTCGCTAGAGCCCGTAGCTTTTGAATTATTGGAGGAAAACTTATAAAAGTGACCTTCGAAAGCGTGTTTCTTGAGTAACTCGAAAACTGTGGCCTCCAGCGTAAACGTATCCCAGCAAAAAAATTAACTATATTAAATTTTCTGCGAAAAAATCCTCTTCATTTTTCTGTGGGACAGTAGGACTAATAGTGTGGACGTAGTGAGCGGGAGAATCTTAAAATCTTGCACATGGTATCTCAAAGCATTGCGGGTTGCATAAAACCCAACGACACGGGAAGCTGAATCACCATATATAAGGAATAAGCGTGGGCCCAAAACTGAACCCTGTGGGAAACCTTTGTGATTTCTCCCCAGTAGTTAAAATGTTCTCTTCTTCCAGCTTAGTTTGGATTATTAGCGCAACCTTGGTGAAGTGTGAGTCAAACCAGTTGTTTGTAAATCTAACAATTCCACAAAACTTGAGCTTTTCTAAGAGAGTGGTGTAATCTTCATAATTAAACGACATGGACCACAAACCCACCAGATGGCGATGAATATCTTCAGCTAGTGAGTAGCGGTAGGAACTTACGCAACTATTAGCAGCTTGGTGGTTGGCAGCACTGACCTGAGGAACATGTAGACTCCAGTGGGCTCCATGGCGCGGCTGATGCCCTTCCAGGAGGCGAGCATGTTGTACTTCTGGCGCGCCGTCAGCGGGATGCGGGGGTCCGTGGCCGGGGGTGGCGGCCCCGCTTGGGGGCAGGACGCTCCGCCCCCGCCGCCTCCGCCGCCGCCACCGCCTCCGCTGCCCCTCTGAAGCACCAGGAGCTTTCCCAGCTCGCAACCCATGGCCGCAGCGATCCTCCTTATCTACGTCAACAAATCGCTCGGCTGTTGCTGCTGTTCAATCCCACCCTCAACTCCTTACTCTCCTATGCAATACTTCTCGCTCTAGTCCTCACTGACACCTTCAGCCCTCTCAGTTGCTCGTTTGAGCCCAGTAACAACACACTACCTTGGCCAAATATCTTGATGCACACACATGCGCTACTTTCTAGTAAACGCACCACAAATTTTTGGCAATAGTGTAAGGGTTATACAAATAAACTAGTGAACACTGATAAAGCATTCACATGCGACTGCTATCGACGAACTTCAATATGAGAGGTTCCGGTCTCCTATCCACATTCAGACGCAGGGTTGTGCACAGAAAATACCACAGTAAGTCTCATTAAATGAGACAATGACAGCATATACGACGTTAATACCGACACTAATTTGCTTGTTAGCAAACAATAACGAATTTCACCTAGATAATGTGTCTCAATAACTAGTTACGACAAAAATATTTCAATAAGACAGCACAAATATTATTTTCCGCTGTCCAGTTCCTACTACATTCTGGTCTCATTGAGCATGTAAGTATGTTTTTCTAAAGCCTCTTCACACCAGTAATTAGCAAAATATATTACGCTGACATCCGTAGCATTTGAACGCACTGGAAGACTACAGTCTTGAGTAATTGTTTCCGAAGCGACTCTTAGCTTTTACAATTTACACTCTGAACCGAGCCTGGTAGTTTTACACCTAATTTTGAGTGAGCATTGGCAGTGGTGGAGGTAAATACATGGAGATCGCTAGTAATGTGGCGTGTAGAAGACACGTCTATTTACCACCTTACAGATATGAGCAACAGTGTAGTTTTCTGTAGGGTATTGGGGATATTAACTTCGCACTGAACAGGGTGTGCAATAGTTCTCCAGTAGGGAATGGCATGCACGTTTTAATTTCTCTTCAGACGCCAATCCCTTGTAAGTCTGATACAGTAGTGCATCTGTCGTGCAAGTGCTTAGAATGAACTGAGAAATTCCCAGCACAGAGCGAGCTTCTCATTCCGTCCCCATGAGTTCCAAGCCTTCCGAAAACTGCTCAAAGTCCTCGCGATATCTCGTAGTACTATCGCCAGCTACCGGAGAACGAGCTGTCGTTGCTCGAAGACGACGTAAATGATCCAAGGGAAGAGTTGACGGCAACTAGTTCCCAACTCGGCTTCCAGCACTTGGGTGATCCGGAACGCTGACGTCACTTACACACCCGCGTCAGTTCACAATGGCTACCATTCCACATGTTTCGCCACGCACTCCGCAATACGCCGTTACAGACACACACTTGGAGCTGCTGTCGTCGAATCACTAGTCCTCGACATAGCTCTACGCTGCAGCCGTCCGCGTGGAGTTCACCGCCTCGACAGTTCGAAGGCCTCGCGGCAACTGGAGGAGGGAGATATGTGCGCTCTGACAGACATCCACCTCTGCTCGCACACAGTCGGCAACCTCCCACCCCCGCACTATGTCCCTTCCAGGAGCTACGCTCCCTGGAAACCTGCTACGGGCGAAGGCGCTCCGGAGCTGCTCCTTTATGGATGGCCGCTTCCAGTGGCGGTATCGCTTCTGTGTGAGCCCTTATCGGATACCATATTGTCCTCGCGTCGTCGCTTTTTCGCCGAACACCGGCCGTCTCGGCGGTCGTTCCGATGAACTCGACGCAGCAAGGCGTTCAGTCAACGCAGCGCCCTCCCATGACACACACACGTTCCATCCTTGTCTTCCTGGCTTTCCCGGGTCGGGTCTGCAACAGAAAGAAAATGAGTCTTGTTAAACACACAGTTTCAGTAATGCGAGGTGTGTGCCTTCTTTCAAGTAACGTAAACTAGATATTCTACATGGGAGGAACAAGATTATTAAAAAAACTAATTTCAGCACAAAAAAAAATCGTGCTGCCTGTTACACTTTTTTTTAATTTTATGAAACGTAACCGTAATTGCGAAGTATTTCTGACATTAGCTACATATTAGCCTAAAATCTGGTACTTGTGGGGATCTACAGTCTCCACATGCTTACTACACGTAAACATTGTGCGTAGTACGCTGTAATGTGATGTTTATTTAATCGTGCGATTAGCTAATTTCGACTAAGCGTCATTGTCAAACATATTTGTAACGTCAATACTTCATGACAAGTGCAAATAACTCTTAATCACGAATAGAAAGTAGCCACATTCCGTAATTTTACGAAAAGGTCCACACTGAAGTCACACTTTTTAAGATGGTATTCTGAACTTAGCTCTATGTAGAACAACAAATTGTAAATTTGAGGTGAGGCCGGCCTGAGTGGTCGAGCGGTTCTAGGCGGTACAGTCTGGAGCCGCGCGACCGCTGCGGTCGCAGGTTCGAATCCTGCCTCGGGCATGGATGTGTGTGATGTCCTTAGGTTAGTTAGGTTTAAGTATTCTAAGTTCTAGGGGACTGATGACCTAAGAAGTAAAGTCCCATAGTGCTCAGAGCCATTTGAACCTCTCTCTCTTTTTTTTTTTTTTTTTTTTTTTGGTAAGATCTTATGGGACCAAACCGCTTAGGTCATCGGTCTCTAAGCTTACACACTACTTAAACTAACTTAAACTATCTTACACTATGGACAACACACACATCCAAGCCCGAGGGAGGACTCGAACCTCCGACGGGGGGAGGCGCGCCAACCGTGACAAAACGCCAAAGACCGCGCGGCAACCCCGCGCGGCGGTACAATAACATGGTAACTCAATTGTACATAGAGCAAAGTTCAGATTACGACCTTAAAATGTGTCACTATAGTGTGGACCTTTTCGTAAAACGTCAGACTATGTCAACTTTTTACTCCTAATTAAGAGCGATTTCAAAATGATACGAAATATAGATGTTACAAATGTGCTTGACAATGACGCATAGTCGAAATTGCCTAATCGCACGATTAAATAAACACAATATTACAGGCAATTACGTATCATGTTTACGATTATTATACACTGAAGCACCAAAGAAACTAGTATTGGCATTTGCACTCAAATACAGAGACATGGAAACATGCAGAATTCGGCACTGCGGTCGGCAAAGCCTACACGAGACAACAAGTTCCTGGCGCAATTGTTAGATCGGTTACTGCTACTAACACGGCGGGTTATCAAGATTTAACTGAGTTCGAACCTGGTGCTATAGTCTGCGATGATACACAGTGTAGCCGAGGTAGCGATGAAATGGGGATTTGCCCGTACGATCATTTTACAAGTGACAGTGAACATCAGGAATCCGGTGAAGCATCAAATCTTCGACATCCCTGCGGTCGGAAGAAGATCCTGCAAGAAATGGACCAACGACGACTGAAGAGAATCGTTAAATGTGACAGAAGTGCAATCCTTTTGTAAATTTCTGCAGATTTCAAACATTGGCCATCAACAAGTGTCAGCGTGCGAAGCATTCAACAAAACATCCTCGATATGGGCTTTCGGAGTCGAAGGCCCACTCGTGTAACCTTGATGACTGCAGGACGTGAAGCATTACCCCTAACCTGGGCCCTCAACACAGTCATGTTGCCTGGTCGGACGAGTCTCGTTTCAAATTGTATTGAGCGAATGACCGTGTAGGAGACAACCCCATGAGTCCATGGACGCTGCATGTCAGTAAGGGTATGTTTAAGCTAGTGGAGGATTTGTAATGGTATGGGGCGTGTGCAGTTGGAGTGATATGGGAGGTCTGGAACTTCTAGATACGACTCTGGCAGGGGACACGTACGTAAGCATCCTGTGTGGTCACCTGCATCCATTGATGTCTACTGTGCATTCCGACGCACTTGGCCAATTCCAGCAGGACAATGCGACACCCCACACGTCCATAATTGCTGTAGAGTGGCTCCAGGAACACTCTTCTTACTTTAAACATTTCCGCTGGCCACCAGACTATCCAGACATGAACATTATTGAACATATCTTTTTTTTTTTTTTTTTTTTTTTTTTTTGGTCATCAGTCTACTGACTGGTTTGATGCTGCCCGCCACGAATTCCTTTCCTGTGCTAACCTCTTCATCTCAGAGTAGCACTTGCAACGTACGTCCTCAATTATTTGCTTGACGTATTCCAATCTCTGTCTTCCTCTACAGTTTTTGCCCTCTACAGCTCCCTCTAGTACCATGGAAGTCATTCCCTAATGTCTTAGCAGATGTCCTATCATCCTGTCCCCACTCTTATTATTCCCTCTTGGTTGTTGTACATATTGTATATGACCCGTCTCTCCCTATAGCTTACCACTACTTTTTTCAGAATCTCGAACAGCTTGCACCATTTTATATTGTCGAACGCTTTTTCCAGGTCGACAAATCCTATGGAAGTTGACTTTTCTTTAGCCTTGCTTGCATTATTAGCCGTAACGTCAGAATTGCGTCTCTCGTCCCTTTACTTTTCCTAAAGCCAAACTGATCGTCACCTAGCGCATTCTCAATTTTCTTTTCCATTCTTCCGTATATTATTCTTGTAAGCAGCTTCGATGCATGAGCTGTTAAGCTGATTGTGCGATAATTCTCGCACTTGTCAGCTCTTGCCGTCTTCGGAATTGTGTGGATGATACTTTTCCGAAATATCTAGCATGCTTTAAAACGTGCTGTTGGGATAAGATTTCCACCCCGTCGTACTCTCACAGATTTATGGAGAGCCCTGCAGGATTCATGGTGTCAGTTGCCTCCAGCACTACTTCAGACGTTAGTTGAGTCCATGCCACGTCGTGTTGCGACACTCCTGCGTGCTCACGGGGCCCTACACGGTATTAGATAGGTGTGCCAGTTTCTTTGGCTCTTCAGTGTACATACTAGGTGTTGCTTACGCACCAAAATTTTTGACGGACAGGATCTTGAATCCAGATTTGCCACATGTCGCGGACGGTACACTTAACGATTACACTGACTGATCCAAACTTTGATACACCGAGGCGAAAAAAGTCGAGGGTTACCATCCATTATCGTGTCGCAGCTCCTTTTCCCCGGCGTAATAAATCAACTTGATGTGGCATAGACCAAAGAAGTTGTTGGATAGTCCCCACAGAACATTGAGCCGCCGGCCGGAGTGGCTGTGCGGTTCTGGGCGCTACAGTCTGGAACCGAGCGACCGCTACGGTCGCAGGTTCGAATCCCGCCTCGGGCATGGATGTGTGTGATGTCCTTAGGTTAGTTAGGTTTAATTAGTTCTAGGCGACTAATGACCTCAGAAGTTGAGTCGCATAGTACTCAGAGCCAACACTGAGCCATATACTTATTTATTTATTTATTTACACGTCAAGTTTCGTAGGCCCAAACTGAGGAGCAAATCTCTAAGGTCATGCAACGTGTCAGTACATGAAACCACAGCCTAAAAGTAACAACAGATAAAAATAAAATGTTTAAGAACCCAAAAAAGTCAAGCCATAAGTTTCAGTAAACGCAGTCAACAATATAACTAAGAATCAGTTTAATTTTTGAAGGAACTCCTCAAGAGAATAGAAGGAGTGACCCATGAGGGAAGTCTTCAGTTTAGATTTGAAAGCGCGTGGAGTACTGCTAAGAGTTTTGAATTCTTGTGGTAGGTTATTGAAAACGGATGTGGAATTATGCTGCAACCTTTCTGCACAAGAGTTAAGGAATTCCGATCCATATGCAGGTTGGATTTCTGCCGAGTATTGAGTGAAAGCTGCTTACTCTTGGCAATAAGCTGACATTGATAACAAGAAACGACAGTAGAGAATATATACATTGAAAGGCCGATGTCAAAATACGCATGCTAGTGAACAGGGGTCGACAGGACGTTCGCGAACTAACTGCCGTTAGTTGACCTGAAACGAAATAGAAATAATAATTAAAAGCAAAAATATGAGTATTACATAATAGTAGCGATTCTAATTGGGACTGTGTACATGTCCGCTGTTTTTTCGGGAACGTCATGACAAAAGGCAACGAAATCAATGCAGATCGATTTTATGACAGCCTGTGAAAACTACGCGGGGCAACCTAAACTTGAAAGCGTGGAATGCTTCGTCGCGGTGTTGTCATTGTTCACTAAAAGTTCTCCCTCACACCAGCTTGCTGGATCATTTTGGATGTCAGTTTATTGATCTGACCCTCAACAGTACAGGTCTCTCTCCTCTCGCCTTTTCGTGAAGCCCATAGAGTTTAGCGAGAGGGACGTTCAGGAACTGGTGGCGAGACCAAGGTTGCAGCCAGCAACTTGCGTAATGTACTGGCAGCAGCAGAGTAAGGATTGGCAATTCTGAATCTCATGGACATATGCAAGACATTGTTAAATAACAGATGATTATGAAGAGAAATAAATTTCGTAAGTGAGATGCTTTTTGTCAGTAAAATACGTTTTTCACTCCATTAGGCCGTCTGGAGCAGCAAACGTGTGTAGGATATTTGAATTAGAAACGGTCTTGGTTGCAGTTTCGTCTTTTATTAACAACGCGTTTCGAGTACGTGAGGCATCCTCAGATTATGTACAGGGATAACAACGTAATCAAAATTGGAGTATGGTCCTAGCAAGCACGATTCTGAATGTGAATGAGGAATTGCTACGGATCATTTTCAACATTTTAAAAACGGCTCTGTGCTGGGTTGAAAGACACTTCGAATGAGATGAACCCGCAGAATCCTAGTCAAAGACAACTAATGTAACATCGTTTGACCGCGGGATATAATTCTAAATAAATAATCAAATCAAACGAAACATGACTTACTTAAGTCGCACCAGCAGGCCATAATGGTGCCATGACAGGACCACACTCACAAAGAAGTGTACACATTTTAACATAATACACAGAGATGCCGACGTAACTCCACGGTAGGAGCGTCAGGCGAATGAGGGAATTGGGCCTGCTTACGATTACTGCAGAGGACACACACAGGTGGGCCTCAAAGCAGTCATACAACACGCATCATACTTAACTCCTACGAAAAACGTCTATAACACAGCTCTACAAAATAAAATTTTTTTTTCGTTGCCAGGGAAGTTTGAACGAAAATGGGATATTGTTATGATACTCATTCCGAGTATATTTGTACTTTTTCCAAATTGGCTCTGGTTTTTGAGATATAGGTTATTTGTGGAAATGAGAGTTTCATGTGGATAATATCGACTGCAGGGTCCATATATGGTGTAATGTATTTGCTACCTGTTTTTTAATTAGTGATATTGTACTATCTTTATTAAACAATTGTGCTCAGGGAGTGCATCTGTGTGGTTGAGGATTACATCATGCAAACATCACACTGTCAGCATGTGTTAAGTCCTGTTGTGCGGTGCGTGTGTTGAAGATATTGAGGGTTGTGCAGATTTGAATTCGGCGGTACTCGACATTCATTTGTTGGCCGAGGTAATCCCCGCGACAGCCGATAGGTAGCGTTCAGTGTAAACAAGAAAAATGGCGATGGTCGAAAGTCACACACATGTGCAGTGCAGCTTCAAGGAGATAGAACCTTTTCATCGTGACGAGGCAAATAAGAGGTGAGTATTCATTTCACACAAAACAATTAATGATGTTTGTTGGATGTGATTGACATGCAAATACAAGAAAGTTCTGCATAATATGTAGTATTTGTGCAATTTTGTTTTAGGAAAACATGAGTTCTTCACGCCGTCTTTGCGTGAACCATCCAGATGAGTTCTGCTACATTTGTGGTGAATACGTTCTTCAAAAGAACAGGAAGAATATCACTCCTTTAGTGAAGGAAGCGTATCTGGCATATTTCGGAATTAAACTTGGAGATCAAGACAAGGCGTGGGCACCCCATAAAGTTTGTAAATGCTGTGTGGAGTGCTTACGGCAGTGGACAAAAAGAAAAAGGAAAAGCTTAAACTTCGGATTGCCTATGGTATGGCGAGAGCAGAAGAACCATACAGATGATTGCTATTTTTGCATTGTTAATGTGAAAGGTTTTAATAGGTTCAAAAAACGTAAGTGGGAATATCCCGATTTGGAGTCAGCAAGAAGACCGGTGGTGCACAGCAACGATGTTCCTGTACCAACCTTCACAACATTACCCACGCTAACATCATCAGATGACGATGTGCACGGCGAGGAATGTACAAGTAGTGGTTCGGAATACGAAGGGCGTGAGACACAACCCCAGCAGTTCGACCAGAAGGAGCTCAGTGACTTGATACCAGAAATCAATCTTTCAAAGCAAGCATCAGAACTCTTAGCATCCAGGCTTAAGGAAAAGAACTGTCTTCATCCAAGTGTTAAAATAACAGCTTACCGGACGAGAGAAGAAAACCTTCTTCCATACTTCAACCAAGAAGAGGTTATAGTGTATTGCAGCAATATACCTGGACTTTTACTTGAATTGGGGCTGCCGGAATATAGACCAGAGGACTGGCGTCTCTTCATAGACAGTTCCACTAGAAGTTTAAAATGTGTTCTCCTACACAATGGCAATCGTTACGCATCTATTCCAATTGCCCACTCAACAAAACTTTGTGAAGCATATGCTAACATCAAGATGGTTCTGCAGAAAATTCAGTATATGCAGCACCAGTGGTTCATTTGTGTTGATTTGAAAATGGTGAACTTCTTGCTTGGACAACAAAGTGGATACACAAAGCACCCATGTTTTATCTGCATGTGGGATAGTAGGGCAAAGCACGAACATTGGAAGCAGAAAACATGGCCTCCAAGGGAACATATGGCTGTTGGTGAAGCAAACATCATTAATGAACCTCTGGTTAGTAGGGACAAGATTGTTCTTCCACAATTACATATTAAGTTAGGACTAATGAAGCAATTCACCAAAGCTTTAGACAGAAATGGTAATTGCTTCACATACATCTGCAATACGTTCCCTGGACTCAGTAGTGAAAAACTTAAGGCAGGAATATTTGATGGTCCTCAAATTCGCAGGCTCATCAACGATACCAATTTTACAAGTGTCATGACTGTCACTGAAGCATCGGCCTGGAACAGTTTTGTCGCTGTTGTAAAATGTTTTTTGGGCAATCATAAAGCTCCCAATTACGAGGAACTGGTCAAAAACATGCTCACTAACTTTCAAAACTTAGGAGCTAACATGAGCATAAAATTGCACTTCCTTCACAGCCACTTGGATCGATTTCCTCGTAATCTAGGTGATTTCAGTGAGGAACAAGGAGAGCGGTTCCATCAAGATATGAAAGGAATAGAGGAAAGATATAAAGGAAGATGGGACAGGCATATGATGGCAGATTATTGCTGGAATCTGCAACGTGACTGTTCTGAAGAGACCTATAAAAGGAAAGCGTGCAGGAAGCGGTTCGTCATGGACGGAAAATGATATACTTATAGAGAAACTTTTCAATTATGTTTTATACGTGGACAAATGCCTATCAGGTTTTCATAGAAGCTATTTATAAAGATTATTTTCTTTTTTCATTGTAGTTTGTAGCGCTCGAGTTCAGTATTAGCAATTTTTTCTAATTTTTTGAATAAATCATGCATTATCTCAAAAACTAGAGCCAAACTGCATAAATGGTTGCTATATTCGTCCTCAGCACCACTAACCCATCCTAAAGCCACTCAAATATCCTTGGCAAGAAAATGAGTGTTGACCAGTGTAATAACTGAATCACTTTAATGTCAACCATAAAGAAACCTTAAATTACTCGAAACAGATAAAAAAGTAACACCAGCCGCAACAAAATAAAACTAGAATATGTTTATCATAGATGGGCACCATGCCAATACAGATCTGGGATAAAACAAATTCTTAAAACAGTAAGTCCCGACTTGATCTTAACAGTATAATGCCTAAGAATGACTCGTTGAGGGGGGCAGGGGAATAATAACATCTAAGTGGAAGAGCATAGTCAAAATTATGTAATCATTTCAAAAATTGACTTCATTGTATGGTAATAGCCATGGCTTCTGGGCATGGATTTTAAAATGTTATAAAAGGAAAATTTTATGTCAGTAGCAGTTCAATACTCACATTTCCAATCTTGCATGATAGGACCATATCCTAACTTTTGCTTATCTCGTTACACCTATAGATAATCTGAAGATGCCCCACGAAGGCGAAAAAGATGATCGTGCGAAACCCAGCTCGCGCTATTCGTCCACGAGACTCAGAGGGCCATAGACACGGGTTCCCCGGTAGATGTCGTGTTTCTTCCACAAGGCGGTCGATACAGTTCCCCACAGTCGTTTAATGAACAAAGTAAGAGCATGTGGACTATCAGACCAATTGTGTGATTGGATTGAAGAGTTCCTAGATAACAGAACGCAGCATGTCATTCTCAATGGAGAGAAGTCTTCCGAAGTAAGAGCGATTTCAGGTGTGCCGCAGGAGAGTGTCGTAGGACCTTTGCTATTCACAATATACATAAGTGACCTTGTGGATGACATCGGAAGTTCACTGAGGCTTTTTGCGGATGATACTGTGGTATATCGAGAGGTTGTAACAATGGAAAATTGTACTGAAATGCAGGAGGATCTGCAGCGAATTGACGCATGGTGCAGGAAATGGCAATTGAATCTCAATCTAGACAAGTGTAATGTGCTGCGAATACATATAAAGAAAGATCCCTTATCATTTAGCTACAATATAGCAGGTCAGCAACTTCAAGCAGTTAATTCCATAAATTATGTGGCAGTACGCATTAGGAGTGATTTAAAATGAAATGATCATATAAAGTTGATCGTCGGTAAAGCAGATGCCAGACTGAGATTCATTGGAAGAATCCTAAGGAAATGCATTCCGAAAACAAAGGAAGTAGGTTGCAGTACGCTTGTTCACCCACTGCTTGAATACTGCTCAGCAGTGTGGGATCCGTACCAGATAGGGTTGATGGAAGAGATAGAGAAGATCCAACGGAGAGCAGCGCGCTTCGTTACAGGATCATTTAGTAATCGCGAAAGCGTTACGGAGATGATAGATAAACTCCAGTGGAAGACTCTGCGGGAGAGACGCTCAGTAGCTCGGTACGGGCATTTGTTGAAGTTTCGAGATCATACCTTCACCGAGGCGTCAAAAATGGTTCAAATGGCTCTGAGCACTATGGGACTTAACATCTTAGGTCATCAGTCCCCTAGAACTTAGAACTACTTAAACCTAACTAACCTAAGGACATCACACACATCCATGCCCGATGCAGGATTCGAACCTGCGACCGTAGCAGTCCCGCGGTTGCGGACTGCAGCACCTAGAACCGCACGGCCACCGCGGCCGGCCACCGAGGTGTCAAGCGGTATATTGCTCCCTCCTACGTATATCTCGCGAAGAGACCATGAGGATAAAATCAGAGAGATTAGAGCCCACACAGAGGCATACCGACAATCCTTCTTTCCACGAACAATACGAGACTGGAATAGAAGGGAGAACCCATAGAGGTACTCAACGTACCCTCCGTCATACAGCGTCAGGTGGCTTGCGGAGTATGGATGTGGATGTAGATGTAGAAATGCGTTGTTAATAAAAGAATAAATTGCAACCAGGAGCCGAGCGGGGTAGCCGCGTGGTCTAAGGGCGTCTTGTCACGGTCCGCACGGCTGTGTGTGTCGCCCTTAGCGGAAGTTAGTTTGAGTTAGGTTAAATATGACCTCAGCAGTTCGGTACCATAAGATCTTTCCACAAATTTTGCAGCCAATACTGTTTTTAAGTCAAATAATACATATTCTCGAGTGTATTAAAGCCAAACCGTTGGTATCTGCCCGGTTGCCCTCGTTCTCATGACTCTAGGCAGGCAGCGCAAAATGAATCGAGAGTTATCGGAAAACTCGGTTCGCTCTGGCAGGCAGCTTGACGATCGAGAAAGTGATTTGGACGTTCCCAGGGCTGCAGCGGCGGGATGTCAGTCTGCCATCCCCAGAGGCCGCAGTCCCCCCCCCCCCCCCAGGACTACGAGCGCGACTCTGCTGTGCTTCTCTCAGAAATCAATAGGAATCCTGCTACTGATTCCACGGGTCTGCGTAGTGCAGATTCCAACTGTAACTTACTCTGTTTTGAAACACGTCGGAGTATGTTCGCTTAATTCTCCACGCAGCTCTGCTTGTTTCTTACTTTCTTTGCAATGGATTTCGAAGCCTTTATTGGCTCCAGCTTTAGGCAGTCAACACAGTTTTTCCCCCCACAAGTATATCTCTTTGCTGTATAAAGCATCCTCACGGGAATCCTGACAGCAACGCCACCATGTTGAATAATGCTTCTCGTGCAGCCACAGGACGTCGTGTTACGACTCAAACTGTGCGCAATAGGCTGCATGATGCGCAGCTCCACTCCCGACGTCCATGGCGAGGTCCATATTTGCAACCACGACACCATGCAGCGCGGTACAGATGGGCCCAAGAACATGCCGAGTGGACCGCTCAGGATTGGCATCACGTCCTCTTCACCGATGAGTGTCGCATATGCCTTCAACCTGACAATCGTCATAGGAGGTGTAAAACCATGGCTCTAATGCTCTACTGATTTATTTTGCCTTTGTTTCATTTAATGTTACATCATTGAGCTTCGGTAAATGTGTTTGTTTGAATCGATAACATAAAATTGTATGCTCCTTTCTTTGTACAAACTTTGATATCATGATTTGATTGTATGCTGTGTAGCATATCTCTCGTTTAAATGCTTTGTCCCATTTGGAGGGAACAAAACTTACTATTTATAATTGTAATTTTGTGTGAATAATATTTTGTAGAAATGTCTACATGTGCAAATGTTCTGTTTTGTTTAAAATGGTTGTTTACTGTTATGTAAATTGCTGATCCTCACTTAGGAATCTTAGTAATTCTGTGTATAAAGGTTGTTGTGGTTCCCCTCGGGAACAGAACTGTGTAGCGCGCGCAAATTGTGGTTGGCCTATGTAGAAAAGGTGGAACTGATAGTCAGTCGTGAACAAGCTACGAGTCGGGGACGAGCCAGCAGTCGGAGACGAGCTACGAGTCCGTGCACTGCCATGTAAAAGGTGCATATGGTGCTAGTTCTGAGAGAGGCTTTTCCTGCTACTTTACAATGCCTCGGATGGATGGATAAATAGCTGGAACTATTCTGGAATTTGTATCTGTCGTCGCCACCAAGAAATGACAGATTCCAGCAATTCAGTCTGCGAATCCACCTACCAATATGCAGTTGCCACCACGTTGCGCAATCACTGTAACGTAATACTATAATGATGTACAGTGAAGGATCAGCTTGATGGATGTGCTAATGTGCTGAAATATAAGGTAAGTTATATCTGAATTTGTGTACCTACCTTGACTTTTCTCCTCATCATATCACCTCTCAGGTTCCTTTCCGTTTGAACTAAAGTGATTTCCGAGTGTCCTTACTGAAAGAAATTAAAGCCTAGAGTTTTGCTAATTGATGCCTTTGAACATAGTAAAGAGAAAGTTAAAGTTAATGTGTCTAGAGAGTGAGTTAGAGTTAATGATGCTTGCTGAAAATAATTTTCTTATTAAAAATGCTTATTAATGTGTTGTTGCCAACTTCAAATTAAAAGTTCTTAAGCACTGAGGCTTATAAAGTTTTGCTTGGTAAATGATCACATTACTGCCTGTTGTTAATCTCAGAAAGTCAGTATCTTACATAAGTATTAATTTTATGTCTCACGGTAGTAAAAGTGGAAAACTGCATAGTAGAAAATTATACGTTCATGACTACTAAGTATTTGTCTCTCTTGTGTGCTTATTAACAGTATAAAGACCACTCAGTTTGTGTAAGCCCTGAAAGTGATAGTGTTTTTCTGTACCTGTTATAATTTTGCAAATAGTTTGTGCTGCTATAACTGTTAGTTTCAACCTTACCGTAAACATACACTCCTGGAAATGGAAAAAAGAACACATTGACACCGGTGTGTCAGACCCACCATACTTGCTCCGGACACTGCGAGAGGGCTGTACAAGCAATGATCACACGCACGGCACAGCGGACACACCAGGAACCGCGGTGTTGGCCGTCGAATGGCGCTAGCTGCGCAGCATTTGTGCACCGCCGCCGTCAGTGTCAGCCAGTTTGGCGTGGCATACGGAGCTCCATCGCAGTCTTTAAC